>NW_027445440.1:0-216295 GCF_035582795.1 Mycteria americana
GAAAGCGAATGTCTGTGTGGCAGCGAATGCAGTTCCAAGGGACAGTGAAAACCAGCTACAGCATTCCGTGCTGGCAGCTTTCGTGTGGGCGCAATCGCTGGACGTGTCGAATTTGGCAGCCGGCTCTGCGAGAGAGAGATACACAGTGTTGCCCCTTTACGAACCCAAGCTTTTGGGGAAAGCGAATGTCTGTGTGGCAGCGAATGCAGTTCCAAGGGACAGTGAAAACCAGCTACAGCATTCCGTGCTGGCAGCTTTCGTGTGGGCGCAATCGCTGGACGTTTCCAATTTGGCAGCCGGGCTCTGCGAGAGCGAGACACAGAGTGTTGCCCCTTTACGAACCCAAACTTTTGGGGAAAGCGAATGTCTGTGTGGCAGCGAATGCAGTTCCAAGGGACAGTGAAAACCAGCTACAGCATTCCGTGCTGGCAGCTTTCGTGTGGGCGCAATCGCTGGACGTTTCGAATTTGGCAGCCGGGCTCTGCGAGAGAGAGATACACAGTGTTGCCCCATTACCAAGCAAAGCTTTTGGGGAAAGCGAATGTCTGTGTGGCAGCGAATGCAGTTCCAAGGGACAGTGAAAACCAGCTACAGCATTCCGTGCTGGCAGCTTTCGTGTGGGCACAATCGCTGGACGTTTCCAATTTGGCAGCCGGGCTCTGCGAGAGAGAGATACACAGTGTTGCCCCTTTACGAACCAAAGCTTTTGGGGAAAGCGAATGTCTCTGTGGCAGCGAATGCAGTTCCAAGGGACAGTGAAAACCAGCTACAGCATTCTGTGCTGGCAGCTTTCGTGTGGGCGCAATCGCTGGACGTTTCCAATTTGGCAGCCGGGCTCTGCGAGAGAGAGATACACAGTGTTGCCCCTTTACCAAGCAAAGCTTTTGGGGAAAGCGAATGTCTGTGTGGCAGCGAATGCAGTTCCAAGGGACAGTGAAAACCAGCTACAGCATTCCGTGCTGGCAGCTTTCGTGTGGGTTCAATCGCTGGACGTTTCCAATTTGGCAGCCGGGCTCTGCGAGAGAGAGATACACAGTGTTGCCCCTTTATGAACCAAAGCTTTTGGGGAAAGCGAATGTCTGTGTGGCAGCGAATGCAGTTCCAAGGGACAGTGAAAACCAGCTACAGCATTCCGTGCTGGCAGCTTTCGTGTGGGTTCAATCGCTAGACGTTTCGAATTTGGCAGCCGGGCTCTGCGAGAGCGAGATACACAGTGTTGCCCCTTTACGAACCCAAGCTTTTGGGGAAAGCGAATGTCTGTGTGGCAGCGAATGCAGTTCCAAGGGACAGTGAAAACCAGCTACAGCATTCCGTGCTGGCAGCTTTCGTGTGGGCGCAATCGCTGGACGTTTCCAATTTGGCAGCCGGGCTCTGCGAGAGAGAGATACACAGTGTTGCCCCTTTACGAACCAAAGCTTTTGGGGAAAGCGAATGTCTGTGTGGCAGCGAATGCAGTTCCAAGGGACAGTGAAAACCAGCTACAGCATTCTGTGCTGGCAGCTTTCGTGTGGGCGCAATCGCTGGACGTTTCCAATTTGGCAGCCGGGCTCTGCGAGAGAGAGATACACAGTGTTGCCCCTTTACGAACCAAAGCTTTTGGGGAAAGCGAATGTCTGTGTGGCAGCGAATGCAGTTCCAAGGGACAGTGAAAACCAGCTACAGCATTCCGTGCTGGCAGCTTTCGTGTGGGTTCAATCGCTGGACGTTTCCAATTTGGCAGCCGGGCTCTGCGAGAGAGAGATACACAGTGTTGCCCCTTTACGAACCAAAGCTTTTGGGGAAAGCGAATGTCTGTGTGGCAGCGAATGCAGTTCCAAGGGACAGTGAAAACCAGCTACAGCATTCCGTGCTGGCAGCTTCCGTGTGGGCGCAATCGCTGGACGTTTCCAATTTGGCAGCCGGGCTCTGCGAGAGAGAGACACAGAGTGTTGCCCCTTTACGAACCCAAACTTTTGGGGAAAGCGAATGTCTGTGTGGCAGCGAATGCAGTTCCAAGGGACAGTGAAAACCAGCTACAGCATTCCGTGCTGGCAGCTTCCGTGTGGGCGCAATCGCTGGACGTTTCCAATTTGGCAGCCGGGCTCTGCGAGAGAGAGATACACAGTGTTGCCCCTTTACGAACCAAAGCTTTTGGGGAAAGCGAATGTCTGTGTGGCAGCGAATGCAGTTCCAAGGGACAGTGAAAACCAGCTACAGCATTCCGTGCTGGCAGCTTTCGTGTGGGCGCAATCGCTGGACGTTTCGAATTTGGCAGCCGGGCTCTGCGAGAGAGAGATACACAGTGTTGCCCCTTTACGAACCCAAGCTTTTGGGGAAAGCGAATGTCTGTGTGGCAGCGAATGCAGTTCCAAGGGACAGTGAAAACCAGCTACAGCATTCCGTGCTGGCAGCTTTCGTGTGGGCGCAATCGCTGGACGTTTCCAATTTGGCAGCCGGGCTCTGCGAGAGAGAGATACACAGTGTTGCCCCTTTACGAACCAAAGCTTTTGGGGAAAGCGAATGTCTGTGTGGCAGCGAATGCAGTTCCAAGGGACAGTGAAAACCAGCTACAGCATTCCGTGCTGGCAGCTTTCGTGTGGGCGCAATCACTGGACGTTTCGAATTTGGCAGCCGGGCTCTGCGAGAGCGAGATACACAGTGTTGCCCCTTTACGAACCAAAGCTTTTGGGGAAAGCGAATGTCTGTGTGGCAGCGAATGCAGTTCCAAGGGACAGTGAAAACCAGCTACAGCATTCCGTGCTGGCAGCTTTCGTGTGGGCGCAATCGCTGGACGTTTCGAATTTGGCAGCCGGGCTCTGCGAGAGCGAGATACACAGTGTTGCCCCTTTACGAACCAAAGCTTTTGGGGAAAGCGAATGTCTGTGTGGCAGCGAATGCAGTTCCAAGGGACAGTGAAAACCAGCTACAGCATTCCGTGCTGGCAGCTTCCGTGTGGGCGCAATCGCTGGACGTTTCCAATTTGGCAGCCGGGCTCTGCGAGAGAGAGATACACAGTGTTGCCCCTTTACGAACCCAAGCTTTTGGGGAAAGCGAATGTCTGTGTGGCAGCGAATGCAGTTCCAAGGGACAGTGAAAACCAGCTACAGCATTCTGTGCTGGCAGCTTTCGTGTGGGCGCAATCGCTGGACGTTTCCAATTTGGCAGCCGGGCTCTGCGAGAGCGAGATACACAGTGTTGCCCCTTTACGAACCAAAGCTTTTGGGGAAAGCGAATGTCTGTGTGGCAGCGAATGCAGTTCCAAGGGACAGTGAAAACCAGCTACAGCATTCCGTGCTGGCAGCTTCCGTGTGGGCGCAATCGCTGGACGTTTCCAATTTGGCAGCCGGGCTCTGCGAGAGCGAGACACAGAGTGTTGCCCCTTTACGAACCCAAACTTTTGGGGAAAGCGAATGTCTGTGTGGCAGCGAATGCAGTTCCAAGGGACAGTGAAAACCAGCTACAGCATTCCGTGCTGGCAGCTTCCGTGTGGGCGCAATCGCTGGACGTTTCCAATTTGGCAGCCGGGCTCTGCGAGAGAGAGATACACAGTGTTGCCCCTTTACGAACCAAAGCTTTTGGGGAAAGCGAATGTCTGTGTGGCAGCGAATGCAGTTCCAAGGGACAGTGAAAACCAGCTACAGCATTCCGTGCTGGCAGCTTTCGTGTGGGCGCAATCGCTGGACGTTTCGAATTTGGCAGCCGGGCTCTGCGAGAGAGAGATACACAGTGTTGCCCCTTTACGAACCCAAGCTTTTGGGGAAAGCGAATGTCTGTGTGGCAGCGAATGCAGTTCCAAGGGACAGTGAAAACCAGCTACAGCATTCCGTGCTGGCAGCTTTCGTGTGGGCGCAATCGCTGGACGTTTCCAATTTGGCAGCCGGGCTCTGCGAGAGAGAGATACACAGTGTTGCCCCTTTACGAACCAAAGCTTTTGGGGAAAGCGAATGTCTGTGTGGCAGCGAATGCAGTTCCAAGGGACAGTGAAAACCAGCTACAGCATTCTGTGCTGGCAGCTTTCGTGTGGGCGCAATCGCTGGACGTTTCCAATTTGGCAGCCGGGCTCTGCGAGAGAGAGATACACAGTGTTGCCCCTTTACGAACCAAAGCTTTTGGGGAAAGCGAATGTCTGTGTGGCAGCGAATGCAGTTCCAAGGGACAGTGAAAACCAGCTACAGCATTCCGTGCTGGCAGCTTTCGTGTGGGTTCAATCGCTGGACGTTTCCAATTTGGCAGCCGGGCTCTGCGAGAGAGAGATACACAGTGTTGCCCCTTTACGAACCAAAGCTTTTGGGGAAAGCGAATGTCTGTGTGGCAGCGAATGCAGTTCCAAGGGACAGTGAAAACCAGCTACAGCATTCCGTGCTGGCAGCTTTCGTGTGGGTTCAATCGCTAGACGTTTCGAATTTGGCAGCCGGGCTCTGCGAGAGCGAGATACACAGTGTTGCCCCTTTACGAACCCAAGCTTTTGGGGAAAGCGAATGTCTGTGTGGCAGCGAATGCAGTTCCAAGGGACAGTGAAAACCAGCTACAGCATTCCGTGCTGGCAGCTTTCGTGTGGGCGCAATCGCTGGACGTTTCCAATTTGGCAGCCGGGCTCTGCGAGAGAGAGATACACAGTGTTGCCCCTTTACGAACCAAAGCTTTTGGGGAAAGCGAATGTCTGTGTGGCAGCGAATGCAGTTCCAAGGGACAGTGAAAACCAGCTACAGCATTCTGTGCTGGCAGCTTTCGTGTGGGCGCAATCGCTGGACGTTTCCAATTTGGCAGCCGGGCTCTGCGAGAGAGAGATACACAGTGTTGCCCCTTTACGAACCAAAGCTTTTGGGGAAAGCGAATGTCTGTGTGGCAGCGAATGCAGTTCCAAGGGACAGTGAAAACCAGCTACAGCATTCCGTGCTGGCAGCTTCCGTGTGGGCGCAATCGCTGGACGTTTCCAATTTGGCAGCCGGGCTCTGCGAGAGAGAGACACAGAGTGTTGCCCCTTTACGAACCCAAACTTTTGGGGAAAGCGAATGTCTGTGTGGCAGCGAATGCAGTTCCAAGGGACAGTGAAAACCAGCTACAGCATTCCGTGCTGGCAGCTTTCGTGTGGGCGCAATCGCTGGACGTTTCGAATTTGGCAGCCGGGCTCTGCGAGAGCGAGATACACAGTGTTGCCCCTTTACGAACCAAAGCTTTTGGGGAAAGCGAATGTCTGTGTGGCAGCGAATGCAGTTCCAAGGGACAGTGAAAACCAGCTACAGCATTCCGTGCTGGCAGCTTTCGTGTGGGCGCAATCGCTGGACGTTTCGAATTTGGCAGCCGGGCTCTGCGAGAGAGAGATACACAGTGTTGCCCCTTTACGAACCCAAGCTTTTGGGGAAAGCGAATGTCTGTGTGGCAGCGAATGCAGTTCCAAGGGACAGTGAAAACCAGCTACAGCATTCCGTGCTGGCAGCTTTCGTGTGGGCGCAATCGCTGGACGTTTCCAATTTGGCAGCCGGGCTCTGCGAGAGAGAGATACACAGTGTTGCCCCTTTACGAACCAAAGCTTTTGGGGAAAGCGAATGTCTGTGTGGCAGCGAATGCAGTTCCAAGGGACAGTGAAAACCAGCTACAGCATTCTGTGCTGGCAGCTTTCGTGTGGGCGCAATCGCTGGACGTTTCCAATTTGGCAGCCGGGCTCTGCGAGAGAGAGATACACAGTGTTGCCCCTTTACGAACCAAAGCTTTTGGGGAAAGCGAATGTCTGTGTGGCAGCGAATGCAGTTCCAAGGGACAGTGAAAACCAGCTACAGCATTCCGTGCTGGCAGCTTTCGTGTGGGCGCAATCGCTGGACGTTTCCAATTTGGCAGCCGGGCTCTGCGAGAGAGAGATACACAGTGTTGCCCCTTTACGAACCAAAGCTTTTGGGGAAAGCGAATGTCTGTGTGGCAGCGAATGCAGTTCCAAGGGACAGTGAAAACCAGCTACAGCATTCCGTGCTGGCAGCTTTCGTGTGGGCGCAATCGCTGGACGTTTCCAATTTGGCAGCCGGGCTCTGCGAGAGAGAGATACACAGTGTTGCCCCTTTACGAACCAAAGCTTTTGGGGAAAGCGAATGTCTGTGTGGCAGCGAATGCAGTTCCAAGGGACAGTGAAAACCAGCTACAGCATTCTGTGCTGGCAGCTTTCGTGTGGGCGCAATCGCTGGACGTTTCCAATTTGGCAGCCGGGCTCTGCGAGAGAGAGATACACAGTGTTGCCCCTTTACGAACCAAAGCTTTTGGGGAAAGCGAATGTCTGTGTGGCAGCGAATGCAGTTCCAAGGGACAGTGAAAACCAGCTACAGCATTCCGTGCTGGCAGCTTTCGTGTGGGTTCAATCGCTGGACGTTTCCAATTTGGCAGCCGGGCTCTGCGAGAGAGAGATACACAGTGTTGCCCCTTTACGAACCAAAGCTTTTGGGGAAAGCGAATGTCTGTGTGGCAGCGAATGCAGTTCCAAGGGACAGTGAAAACCAGCTACAGCATTCCGTGCTGGCAGCTTCCGTGTGGGCGCAATCGCTGGACGTTTCCAATTTGGCAGCCGGGCTCTGCGAGAGAGAGACACAGAGTGTTGCCCCTTTACGAACCCAAACTTTTGGGGAAAGCGAATGTCTGTGTGGCAGCGAATGCAGTTCCAAGGGACAGTGAAAACCAGCTACAGCATTCCGTGCTGGCAGCTTCCGTGTGGGCGCAATCGCTGGACGTTTCCAATTTGGCAGCCGGGCTCTGCGAGAGAGAGATACACAGTGTTGCCCCTTTACGAACCAAAGCTTTTGGGGAAAGCGAATGTCTGTGTGGCAGCGAATGCAGTTCCAAGGGACAGTGAAAACCAGCTACAGCATTCCGTGCTGGCAGCTTTCGTGTGGGCGCAATCGCTGGACGTTTCGAATTTGGCAGCCGGGCTCTGCGAGAGAGAGATACACAGTGTTGCCCCTTTACGAACCCAAGCTTTTGGGGAAAGCGAATGTCTGTGTGGCAGCGAATGCAGTTCCAAGGGACAGTGAAAACCAGCTACAGCATTCCGTGCTGGCAGCTTTCGTGTGGGCGCAATCGCTGGACGTTTCCAATTTGGCAGCCGGGCTCTGCGAGAGAGAGATACACAGTGTTGCCCCTTTACGAACCAAAGCTTTTGGGGAAAGCGAATGTCTGTGTGGCAGCGAATGCAGTTCCAAGGGACAGTGAAAACCAGCTACAGCATTCCGTGCTGGCAGCTTTCGTGTGGGCGCAATCACTGGACGTTTCGAATTTGGCAGCCGGGCTCTGCGAGAGCGAGATACACAGTGTTGCCCCTTTACGAACCAAAGCTTTTGGGGAAAGCGAATGTCTGTGTGGCAGCGAATGCAGTTCCAAGGGACAGTGAAAACCAGCTACAGCATTCCGTGCTGGCAGCTTTCGTGTGGGCGCAATCGCTGGACGTTTCGAATTTGGCAGCCGGGCTCTGCGAGAGCGAGATACACAGTGTTGCCCCTTTACGAACCAAAGCTTTTGGGGAAAGCGAATGTCTGTGTGGCAGCGAATGCAGTTCCAAGGGACAGTGAAAACCAGCTACAGCATTCCGTGCTGGCAGCTTCCGTGTGGGCGCAATCGCTGGACGTTTCCAATTTGGCAGCCGGGCTCTGCGAGAGAGAGATACACAGTGTTGCCCCTTTACGAACCCAAGCTTTTGGGGAAAGCGAATGTCTGTGTGGCAGCGAATGCAGTTCCAAGGGACAGTGAAAACCAGCTACAGCATTCTGTGCTGGCAGCTTTCGTGTGGGCGCAATCGCTGGACGTTTCCAATTTGGCAGCCGGGCTCTGCGAGAGCGAGATACACAGTGTTGCCCCTTTACGAACCAAAGCTTTTGGGGAAAGCGAATGTCTGTGTGGCAGCGAATGCAGTTCCAAGGGACAGTGAAAACCAGCTACAGCATTCCGTGCTGGCAGCTTCCGTGTGGGCGCAATCGCTGGACGTTTCCAATTTGGCAGCCGGGCTCTGCGAGAGCGAGACACAGAGTGTTGCCCCTTTACGAACCCAAACTTTTGGGGAAAGCGAATGTCTGTGTGGCAGCGAATGCAGTTCCAAGGGACAGTGAAAACCAGCTACAGCATTCCGTGCTGGCAGCTTCCGTGTGGGCGCAATCGCTGGACGTTTCCAATTTGGCAGCCGGGCTCTGCGAGAGAGAGATACACAGTGTTGCCCCTTTACGAACCAAAGCTTTTGGGGAAAGCGAATGTCTGTGTGGCAGCGAATGCAGTTCCAAGGGACAGTGAAAACCAGCTACAGCATTCCGTGCTGGCAGCTTTCGTGTGGGCGCAATCGCTGGACGTTTCGAATTTGGCAGCCGGGCTCTGCGAGAGAGAGATACACAGTGTTGCCCCTTTACGAACCCAAGCTTTTGGGGAAAGCGAATGTCTGTGTGGCAGCGAATGCAGTTCCAAGGGACAGTGAAAACCAGCTACAGCATTCCGTGCTGGCAGCTTTCGTGTGGGCGCAATCGCTGGACGTTTCCAATTTGGCAGCCGGGCTCTGCGAGAGAGAGATACACAGTGTTGCCCCTTTACGAACCAAAGCTTTTGGGGAAAGCGAATGTCTGTGTGGCAGCGAATGCAGTTCCAAGGGACAGTGAAAACCAGCTACAGCATTCTGTGCTGGCAGCTTTCGTGTGGGCGCAATCGCTGGACGTTTCCAATTTGGCAGCCGGGCTCTGCGAGAGAGAGATACACAGTGTTGCCCCTTTACGAACCAAAGCTTTTGGGGAAAGCGAATGTCTGTGTGGCAGCGAATGCAGTTCCAAGGGACAGTGAAAACCAGCTACAGCATTCCGTGCTGGCAGCTTTCGTGTGGGTTCAATCGCTGGACGTTTCCAATTTGGCAGCCGGGCTCTGCGAGAGAGAGATACACAGTGTTGCCCCTTTACGAACCAAAGCTTTTGGGGAAAGCGAATGTCTGTGTGGCAGCGAATGCAGTTCCAAGGGACAGTGAAAACCAGCTACAGCATTCCGTGCTGGCAGCTTTCGTGTGGGTTCAATCGCTAGACGTTTCGAATTTGGCAGCCGGGCTCTGCGAGAGCGAGATACACAGTGTTGCCCCTTTACGAACCCAAGCTTTTGGGGAAAGCGAATGTCTGTGTGGCAGCGAATGCAGTTCCAAGGGACAGTGAAAACCAGCTACAGCATTCCGTGCTGGCAGCTTTCGTGTGGGCGCAATCGCTGGACGTTTCCAATTTGGCAGCCGGGCTCTGCGAGAGAGAGATACACAGTGTTGCCCCTTTACGAACCAAAGCTTTTGGGGAAAGCGAATGTCTGTGTGGCAGCGAATGCAGTTCCAAGGGACAGTGAAAACCAGCTACAGCATTCTGTGCTGGCAGCTTTCGTGTGGGCGCAATCGCTGGACGTTTCCAATTTGGCAGCCGGGCTCTGCGAGAGAGAGATACACAGTGTTGCCCCTTTACGAACCAAAGCTTTTGGGGAAAGCGAATGTCTGTGTGGCAGCGAATGCAGTTCCAAGGGACAGTGAAAACCAGCTACAGCATTCCGTGCTGGCAGCTTCCGTGTGGGCGCAATCGCTGGACGTTTCCAATTTGGCAGCCGGGCTCTGCGAGAGAGAGACACAGAGTGTTGCCCCTTTACGAACCCAAACTTTTGGGGAAAGCGAATGTCTGTGTGGCAGCGAATGCAGTTCCAAGGGACAGTGAAAACCAGCTACAGCATTCCGTGCTGGCAGCTTTCGTGTGGGCGCAATCGCTGGACGTTTCGAATTTGGCAGCCGGGCTCTGCGAGAGCGAGATACACAGTGTTGCCCCTTTACGAACCAAAGCTTTTGGGGAAAGCGAATGTCTGTGTGGCAGCGAATGCAGTTCCAAGGGACAGTGAAAACCAGCTACAGCATTCCGTGCTGGCAGCTTTCGTGTGGGCGCAATCGCTGGACGTTTCGAATTTGGCAGCCGGGCTCTGCGAGAGAGAGATACACAGTGTTGCCCCTTTACGAACCCAAGCTTTTGGGGAAAGCGAATGTCTGTGTGGCAGCGAATGCAGTTCCAAGGGACAGTGAAAACCAGCTACAGCATTCCGTGCTGGCAGCTTTCGTGTGGGCGCAATCGCTGGACGTTTCCAATTTGGCAGCCGGGCTCTGCGAGAGAGAGATACACAGTGTTGCCCCTTTACGAACCAAAGCTTTTGGGGAAAGCGAATGTCTGTGTGGCAGCGAATGCAGTTCCAAGGGACAGTGAAAACCAGCTACAGCATTCTGTGCTGGCAGCTTTCGTGTGGGCGCAATCGCTGGACGTTTCCAATTTGGCAGCCGGGCTCTGCGAGAGAGAGATACACAGTGTTGCCCCTTTACGAACCAAAGCTTTTGGGGAAAGCGAATGTCTGTGTGGCAGCGAATGCAGTTCCAAGGGACAGTGAAAACCAGCTACAGCATTCCGTGCTGGCAGCTTTCGTGTGGGCGCAATCGCTGGACGTTTCCAATTTGGCAGCCGGGCTCTGCGAGAGAGAGATACACAGTGTTGCCCCTTTACGAACCAAAGTTTTGGGGAAAGCGAATGTCTGTGTGGCAGCGAATGCAGTTCCAAGGGACAGTGAAAACCAGCTACAGCATTCCGTGCTGGCAGCTTTCGTGTGGGTTCAATCGCTAGACGTTTCGAATTTGGCAGCCGGGCTCTGCGAGAGCGAGATACACAGTGTTGCCCCTTTACGAACCCAAGCTTTTGGGGAAAGCGAATGTCTGTGTGGCAGCGAATGCAGTTCCAAGGGACAGTGAAAACCAGCTACAGCATTCCATGCTGGCAGCTTTCGTGTGGGCGCAATCGCTGGACGTTTCCAATTTGGCAGCCGGGCTCTGCGAGAGAGAGATACACAGTGTTGCCCCTTTACGAACCAAAGCTTTTGGGGAAAGCGAATGTCTGTGTGGCAGCGAATGCAGTTCCAAGGGACAGTGAAAACCAGCTACAGCATTCCGTGCTGGCAGCTTCTGTGTGGGCGCAATCGCTGGACGTTTCCAATTTGGCAGCCGGGCTCTGCGAGAGAGAGATACACAGTGTTGCCCCTTTACGAACCAAAGCTTTTGGGGAAAGCGAATGTCTGTGTGGCAGCGAATGCAGTTCCAAGGGACAGTGAAAACCAGCTACAGCATTCCGTGCTGGCAGCTTCTGTGTGGGCGCAATCGCTGGACGTTTCCAATTTGGCAGCCGGGCTCTGCGAGAGAGAGATACACAGTGTTGCCCCTTTACGAACCCAAGCTTTTGGGGAAAGCGAATGTCTGTGTGGCAGCGAATGCAGTTCCAAGGGACAGTGAAAACCAGCTACAGCATTCCGTGCTGGCAGCTTTCGTGTGGGCGCAATCGCTGGACGTTTCCAATTTGGCAGCCGGGCTCTGCGAGAGAGAGATACACAGTGTTGCCCCTTTACGAACCAAAGCTTTTGGGGAAAGCGAATGTCTGTGTGGCAGCGAATGCAGTTCCAAGGGACAGTGAAAACCAGCTACAGCATTCCGTGCTGGCAGCTTCCGTGTGGGAGCAATCGCTGGACGTTTCGAATTTGGCAGCCGGGCTCTGCGAGAGCGAGATACACAGTGTTGCCCCTTTACCAAGCCAAGCTTTTGGGGAAAGCGAATGTCTGTGTGGCAGCGAATGCAGTTCCAAGGGACAGTGAAAACCAGCTACAGCATTCCGTGCTGGCAGCTTTCGTGTGGGCGCAATCGCTGGACGTTTCGAATTTGGCAGCCGGGCTCTGCGAGAGCGAGATACACAGTGTTGCCCCTTTACCAAGCAAAGCTTTTGGGGAAAGCGAATGTCTGTGTGGCAGCGAATGCAGTTCCAAGGGACAGTGAAAACCAGCTATAGCATTCCGTGCTGGCAGCTTTCGTGTGGGCGCAATCGCTGGACGTTTCGAATTTGGCAGCCGGGCTCTGCGAGAGCGAGATACACAGTGTTGCCCCTTTACGAACCAAAGCTTTTGGGGAAAGCGAATGTCTGTGTGGCAGCGAATGCAGTTCCAAGGGACAGTGAAAACCAGCTACAGCATTCCGTGCTGGCAGCTTTCGTGTGGGCGCAATCGCTGGACGTTTCCAATTTGGCAGCCGGGCTCTGCGAGAGAGAGATACACAGTATTGCCCCTTTACGAACCCAAACTTTTGGGGAAAGCGAATGTCTGTGTGGCAGCGAATGCAGTTCCAAGGGACAGTGAAAACCAGCTACAGCATTCTGTGCTGGCAGCTTTCGTGTGGGCGCAATCGCTGGACGTTTCCAATTTGGCAGCCGGGCTCTGCGAGAGAGAGATACACAGTGTTGCCCCTTTACGAACCAAAGCTTTTGGGGAAAGCGAATGTCTGTGTGGCAGCGAATGCAGTTCCAAGGGACAGTGAAAACCAACTACAGCATTCCGTGCTGGCAGCTTTCGTGTGGGCGCAATCGCTGGACGTTTCCAATTTGGCAGCCGGGCTCTGCGAGAGAGAGATACACAGTGTTGCCCCTTTACGAACCAAAGCTTTTGGGGAAAGCGAATGTCTGTGTGGCAGCGAATGCATTTCCAAGGGACAGTGAAAACCAGCTACAGCATTCCGTGCTGGCAGCTTTCGTGTGTGCCCAATCGCTGGACGTTTCCAATTTGGCAGCCGGGCTCTGCGAGAGAGAGATACATAGTGTTGCCCCTTTACGAACCAAAGCTTTTGGGGAAAGCGAATGTCTGTGTGGCAGCGAATGCAGTTCCAAGGGACAGTGAAAACCAGCTACAGCATTCCGTGCTGGCAGCTTTCGTGTGGGCGCAATCGCTGGACGTTTCCAATTTGGCAGCCGGGCTCTGCGAGAGAGAGATACACAGTGTTGCCCCTTTACGAACCAAAGCTTTTGGGGAAAGCGAATGTCTGTGTGGCAGCGAATGCAGTTCCAAGGGACAGTGAAAACCAGCTACAGCATTCCGTGCTGGCAGCTTCCGTGTGGGCGCAATCGCTGGACGTTTCCAATTTGGCAGCCGGGCTCTGCGAGAGAGAGATACACAGTGTTGCCCCTTTACGAACCAAAGCTTTTGGGGAAAGCGAATGTCTGTGTGGCAGCGAATGCAGTTCCAAGGGACAGTGAAAACCAGCTACAGCATTCCGTGCTGGCAGCTTTCGTGTGGGCGCAATCGCTGGACGTTTCCAATTTGGCAGCTGGGCTCTGCGAGAGAGAGATACACAGTGTTGCCCCTTTACGAACCAAAGCTTTTGGGGAAAGCGAATGTCTGTGTGGCAGCGAATGCAGTTCCAAGGGACAGTGAAAACCAGCTACAGCATTCCGTGCTGGCAGCTTTCGTGTGGGCGCAATCGCTGGACGTTTCCAATTTGGCAGCCGGGCTCTGCGAGAGCGAGATACACAGTGTTGCCCCTTTACGAACCAAAGCTTTTGGGGAAAGCGAATGTCTGTGTGGCAGCGAATGCAGTTCCAAGGGACAGTGAAAACTAGCTACAGCATTCCGTGCTGGCAGCTTTCGTGTGGGCGCAATCGCTGGACGTTTCCAATTTGGCAGCCGGGCTCTGCGAGAGAGAGATACACAGTGTTGCCCCTTTACGAACCAAAGCTTTTGGGGAAAGCGAATGTCTGTGTGGCAGCGAATGCAGTTCCAAGGGACAGTGAAAACCAGCTACAGCATTCTGTGCTGGCAGCTTTCGTGTGGGTTCAGTCGCTGGACGTTTCCAATTTGGCAGCCGGGCTCTGCGAGAGAGAGATACACAGTGTTGCCCCTTTACGAACCAAAGCTTTTGGGGAAAGCGAATGTCTGTGTGGCAGCGAATGCAGTTCCAAGGGACAGTGAAAACCAGCTACAGCATTCCGTGCTGGCAGCTTCCGTGTGGGCGCAATCGCTGGACGTTTCCAATTTGGCAGCCGGGCTCTGCGAGAGCGAGACACAGAGTGTTGCCCCTTTACGAACCCAAACTTTTGGGGAAAGCGAATGTCTGTGTGGCAGCGAATGCAGTTCCAAGGGACAGTGAAAACCAGCTACAGCATTCCGTGCTGGCAGCTTCCGTGTGGGCGCAATCGCTGGACGTTTCCAATTTGGCAGCCGGGCTCTGCGAGAGCGAGACACAGAGTGTTGCCCCTTTACGAACCCAAGCTTTTGGGGAAAGCGAATGTCTGTGTGGCAGCGAATGCAGTTCCAAGGGACAGTGAAAACCAGCTACAGCATTCCGTGCTGGCAGCTTTCGTGTGGGCGCAATCGCTGGACGTTTCCAATTTGGCAGCCGGGCTCTGCGAGAGAGAGATACACATTGTTGCCCCTTTACGAACCAAAGCTTTTGGGGAAAGCGAATGTCTGTGTGGCAGCGAATGCAGTTCCAAGGGACAGTGAAAACCAGCTACAGCATTCCGTGCTGGCAGCTTTCGTGTGGGCGCAATCGCTGGACGTTTCCAATTTGGCAGCCGGGCTCTGCGAGAGCGAGATACACAGTGTTGCCCCTTTACGAACCAAAGCTTTTGGGGAAAGCGAATGTCTGTGTGGCAGCAAATGCAGTTCCAAGGGACAGTGAAAACCAGCTACAGCATTCCATGCTGGCAGCTTTCGTGTGGGCGCAATCGCTGGACGTTTCCAATTTGGCAGCCGGGCTCTGCGAGAGAGAGATACACAGTGTTGCCCCTTTACGAACCAAAGCTTTTGGGGAAAGCGAATGTCTGTGTGGCAGCGAATGCAGTTCCAAGGGACAGTGAAAACCAGCTACAGCATTCCGTGCTGGCAGCTTCTGTGTGGGCGCAATCGCTGGACGTTTCCAATTTGGCAGCCGGGCTCTGCGAGAGAGAGATACACAGTGTTGCCCCTTTACGAACCAAAGCTTTTGGGGAAAGCGAATGTCTGTGTGGCAGCGAATGCAGTTCCAAGGGACAGTGAAAACCAGCTACAGCATTCCGTGCTGGCAGCTTTCGTGTGGGCGCAATCGCTGGACGTTTCCAATTTGGCAGCCGGGCTCTGCGAGAGAGAGATACACAGTGTTGCCCCTTTACGAACCAAAGCTTTTGGGGAAAGCGAATGTCTGTGTGGCAGCGAATGCAGTTCCAAGGGACAGTGAAAACCAGCTACAGCATTCCGTGCTGGCAGCTTTCGTGTGGGCGCAATCGCTGGACGTTTCGAATTTGGCAGCCGGGCTCTGCGAGAGAGAGATACACAGTGTTGCCCCTTTACGAACCAAAGCTTTTGGGGAAAGCGAATGTCTGTGTGGCAGCGAATGCAGTTCCAAGGGACAGTGAAAACCAGCTACAGCATTCCGTGCTGGCAGCTTTCGTGTGGGCGCAATCGCTGGACGTTTCCAATTTGGCAGCCGGGCTCTGCGAGAGCGAGATACACAGTGTTGCCCCTTTACGAACCAAAGCTTTTGGGGAAAGCGAATGTCTGTGTGGCAGCGAATGCAGTTCCAAGGGACAGTGAAAACTAGCTACAGCATTCCGTGCTGGCAGCTTTCGTGTGGGCGCAATCGCTGGACGTTTCCAATTTGGCAGCCGGGCTCTGCGAGAGAGAGATACACAGTGTTGCCCCTTTACGAACCAAAGCTTTTGGGGAAAGCGAATGTCTGTGTGGCAGCGAATGCAGTTCCAAGGGACAGTGAAAACCAGCTACAGCATTCTGTGCTGGCAGCTTTCGTGTGGGTTCAGTCGCTGGACGTTTCCAATTTGGCAGCCGGGCTCTGCGAGAGAGAGATACACAGTGTTGCCCCTTTACGAACCAAAGCTTTTGGGGAAAGCGAATGTCTGTGTGGCAGCGAATGCAGTTCCAAGGGACAGTGAAAACCAGCTACAGCATTCCGTGCTGGCAGCTTCCGTGTGGGCGCAATCGCTGGACGTTTCCAATTTGGCAGCCGGGCTCTGCGAGAGCGAGACACAGAGTGTTGCCCCTTTACGAACCCAAACTTTTGGGGAAAGCGAATGTCTGTGTGGCAGCGAATGCAGTTCCAAGGGACAGTGAAAACCAGCTACAGCATTCCGTGCTGGCAGCTTCCGTGTGGGCGCAATCGCTGGACGTTTCCAATTTGGCAGCCGGGCTCTGCGAGAGAGAGATACACAGTGTTGCCCCTTTACGAACCAAAGCTTTTGGGGAAAGCGAATGTCTGTGTGGCAGCGAATGCAGTTCCAAGGGACAGTGAAAACCAGCTACAGCATTCCGTGCTGGCAGCTTTCGTGTGGGCGCAATCGCTGGACGTTTCCAATTTGGCAGCCGGGCTCTGCGAGAGAGAGATACACAGTGTTGCCCCTTTACGAACCAAAGCTTTTGGGGAAAGCGAATGTCTGTGTGGCAGCGAATGCAGTTCCAAGGGACAGTGAAAACCAGCTACAGCATTCCGTGCTGGCAGCTTTCGTGTGGGCGCAATCGCTGGACGTTTCCAATTTGGCAGCCGGGCTCTGCGAGAGAGAGATACACAGTGTTGCCCCTTTACGAACCCAAACTTTTGGGGAAAGCGAATGTCTGTGTGGCAGCGAATGCAGTTCCAAGGGACAGTGAAAACCAGCTACAGCATTCCGTGCTGGCAGCTTCCGTGTGGGCGCAATCGCTGGACGTTTCCAATTTGGCAGCCGGGCTCTGCGAGAGAGAGATACACAGTGTTGCCCCTTTACGAACCCAAACTTTTGGGGAAAGCGAATGTCTGTGTGGCAGCGAATGCAGTTCCAAGGGACAGTGAAAACCAGCTACAGCATTCCGTGCTGGCAGGTTTCGTGTGGGCGCAATCGCTGGACGTTTCGAATTTGGCAGCCGGGCTCTGCGAGAGAGAGATACACAGTGTTGCCCCATTACCAAGCAAAGCTTTTGGGGAAAGCGAATGTCTGTGTGGCAGCGAATGCAGTTCCAAGGGACAGTGAAAACCAGCTACAGCATTCCGTGCTGGCAGCTTTCGTGTGGGCACAATCGCTGGACGTTTCCAATTTGGCAGCCGGGCTCTGCGAGAGAGAGATACACAGTGTTGCCCCTTTACGAACCAAAGCTTTTGGGGAAAGCGAATGTCTCTGTGGCAGCGAATGCAGTTCCAAGGGACAGTGAAAACCAGCTACAGCATTCTGTGCTGGCAGCTTTCGTGTGGGCGCAATCGCTGGACGTTTCCAATTTGGCAGCCGGGCTCTGCGAGAGAGAGATACACAGTGTTGCCCCTTTACGAACCAAAGCTTTTGGGGAAAGCGAATGTCTGTGTGGCAGCGAATGCAGTTCCAAGGGACAGTGAAAACCAGCTACAGCATTCCGTGCTGGCAGCTTTCGTGTGGGCGCAATCGCTGGACGTTTCCAATTTGGCAGCCGCGCTCTGCGAGAGAGAGATACACAGTGTTGCCCCTTTACCAAGCAAAGCTTTTGAGGAAAGCAAATGTCTGTGTGGCAGCGAATGCAGTTCCAAGGGACAGTGAAAACCAGCTACAGCATTCCGTGCTGGCAGCTTTCGTGTGGGCGCAATCGCTGGACGTTTCCAATTTGGCAGCCGGGCTCTGCGAGAGAGAGATACACAGTGTTGCCCCTTTACGAACCCAAACTTTTGGGGAAAGCGAATGTCTGTGTGGCAGCGAATGCAGTTCCAAGGGACAGTGAAAACCAGCTACAGCATTCCGTGCTGGCAGCTTCCGTGTGGGTTCAATCGCTGGACGTTTCGAATTTGGCAGCCGGCCTCTGCGAGAGAGAGATACACAGTGTTGCCCCTTTACGAACCCAAGCTTTTGGGGAAAGCGAATGTCTGTGTGGCAGCGAATGCAGTTCCAAGGGACAGTGAAAACCAGCTACAGCATTCCGTGCTGGCAGCTTTCGTGTGGGCGCAATCGCTGGACGTTTCCAATTTGGCAGCCGGGCTCTGCGAGAGCGAGACACAGAGTGTTGCCCCTTTACGAACCCAAACTTTTGGGGAAAGCGAATGTCTGTGTGGCAGCGAATGCAGTTCCAAGGGACAGTGAAAACCAGCTACAGCATTCCGTGCTGGCAGCTTTCGTGTGGGCGCAATCGCTGGACGTTTCGAATTTGGCAGCCGGGCTCTGCGAGAGAGAGATACACAGTGTTGCCCCATTACCAAGCAAAGCTTTTGGGGAAAGCGAATGTCTGTGTGGCAGCGAATGCAGTTCCAAGGGACAGTGAAAACCAGCTACAGCATTCCGTGCTGGCAGCTTTCGTGTGGGCACAATCGCTGGACGTTTCCAATTTGGCAGCCGGGCTCTGCGAGAGAGAGATACACAGTGTTGCCCCTTTACGAACCAAAGCTTTTGGGGAAAGCGAATGTCTCTGTGGCAGCGAATGCAGTTCCAAGGGACAGTGAAAACCAGCTACAGCATTCTGTGCTGGCAGCTTTCGTGTGGGCGCAATCGCTGGACGTTTCCAATTTGGCAGCCGGGCTCTGCGAGAGAGAGATACACAGTGTTGCCCCTTTACGAACCAAAGCTTTTGGGGAAAGCGAATGTCTGTGTGGCAGCGAATGCAGTTCCAAGGGACAGTGAAAACCAGCTACAGCATTCCGTGCTGGCAGCTTTCGTGTGGGTTCAATCGCTGGACGTTTCCAATTTGGCAGCCGGGCTCTGCGAGAGAGAGATACACAGTGTTGCCCCTTTATGAACCAAAGCTTTTGGGGAAAGCGAATGTCTGTGTGGCAGCGAATGCAGTTCCAAGGGACAGTGAAAACCAGCTACAGCATTCCGTGCTGGCAGCTTTCGTGTGGGTTCAATCGCTAGACGTTTCGAATTTGGCAGCCGGGCTCTGCGAGAGCGAGATACACAGTGTTGCCCCTTTACGAACCCAAGCTTTTGGGGAAAGCGAATGTCTGTGTGGCAGCGAATGCAGTTCCAAGGGACAGTGAAAACCAGCTACAGCATTCCGTGCTGGCAGCTTTCGTGTGGGCGCAATCGCTGGACGTTTCCAATTTGGCAGCCGGGCTCTGCGAGAGAGAGATACACAGTGTTGCCCCTTTACGAACCAAAGCTTTTGGGGAAAGCGAATGTCTGTGTGGCAGCGAATGCAGTTCCAAGGGACAGTGAAAACCAGCTACAGAATTCCGTGCTGGCAACTTTCGTGTGGGTTCAATCGCTGGACGTTTCCAATTTGGCAGCCGGGCTCTGCGAGAGAGAGATACACAGTGTTGCCCCTTTACGAACCAAAGCTTTTGGGGAAAGCGAATGTCTGTGTGGCAGCGAATGCAGTTCCAAGGGACAGTGAAAACCAGCTACAGCATTCCGTGCTGGCAGCTTCCGTGTGGGCGCAATCGCTGGACGTTTCCAATTTGGCAGCCGGGCTCTGCGAGAGAGAGACACAGAGTGTTGCCCCTTTACGAACCCAAACTTTTGGGGAAAGCGAATGTCTGTGTGGCAGCGAATGCAGTTCCAAGGGACAGTGAAAACCAGCTACAGCATTCCGTGCTGGCAGCTTCCGTGTGGGCGCAATCGCTGGACGTTTCCAATTTGGCAGCCGGGCTCTGCGAGAGAGAGATACACAGTGTTGCCCCTTTACGAACCAAAGCTTTTGGGGAAAGCGAATGTCTGTGTGGCAGCGAATGTAGTTCCAAGGGACAGTGAAAACCAGCTACAGCATTCCGTGCTGGCAGCTTTCGTGTGGGCGCAATCGCTGGACGTTTCGAATTTGGCAGCCGGGCTCTGCGAGAGAGAGATACACAGTGTTGCCCCTTTACGAACCCAAGCTTTTGGGGAAAGCGAATGTCTGTGTGGCAGCGAATGCAGTTCCAAGGGACAGTGAAAACCAGCTACAGCATTCCGTGCTGGCAGCTTTCGTGTGGGCGCAATCGCTGGACGTTTCCAATTTGGCAGCCGGGCTCTGCGAGAGAGAGATACACAGTGTTGCCCCTTTACGAACCAAAGCTTTTGGGGAAAGCGAATGTCTGTGTGGCAGCGAATGCAGTTCCAAGGGACAGTGAAAACCAGCTACAGCATTCCGTGCTGGCAGCTTTCGTGTGGGCGCAATCGCTGGACGTTTCGAATTTGGCAGCCGGGCTCTGCGAGAGCGAGATACACAGTGTTGCCCCTTTACGAACCAAAGCTTTTGGGGAAAGCGAATGTCTGTGTGGCAGCGAATGCAGTTCCAAGGGACAGTGAAAACCAGCTACAGCATTCCGTGCTGGCAGCTTTCGTGTGGGCGCAATCGCTGGACGTTTCCAATTTGGCAGCCGGGCTCTGCGAGAGAGAGATACACAGTGTTGCCCCTTTACGAACCAAAGCTTTTGGGGAAAGCGAATGTCTGTGTGGCAGCGAATGCAGTTCCAAGGGACAGTGAAAACCAGCTACAGCATTCCGTGCTGGCAGCTTCCGTGTGGGCGCAATCGCTGGACGTTTCCAATTTGGCAGCCGGGCTCTGCGAGAGAGAGATACACAGTGTTGCCCCTTTACGAACCCAAGGTTTTGGGGAAAGCGAATGTCTGTGTGGCAGCGAATGCAGTTCCAAGGGACAGTGAAAACCAGCTACAGCATTCTGTGCTGGCAGCTTTCGTGTGGGCGCAATCGCTGGACGTTTCCAATTTGGCAGCCGGGCTCTGCGAGAGCGAGATACACAGTGTTGCCCCTTTACGAACCAAAGCTTTTGGGGAAAGCGAATGTCTGTGTGGCAGCGAATGCAGTTCCAAGGGACAGTGAAAACCAGCTACAGCATTCCGTGCTGGCAGCTTCCGTGTGGGCGCAATCGCTGGACGTTTCCAATTTGGCAGCCGGGCTCTGCGAGAGCGAGACACAGAGTGTTGCCCCTTTACGAACCCAAACTTTTGGGGAAAGCGAATGTCTGTGTGGCAGCGAATGCAGTTCCAAGGGACAGTGAAAACCAGCTACAGCATTCCGTGCTGGCAGCTTCCGTGTGGGCGCAATCGCTGGACGTTTCCAATTTGGCAGCCGGGCTCTGCGAGAGAGAGATACACAGTGTTGCCCCTTTACGAACCAAAGCTTTTGGGGAAAGCGAATGTCTGTGTGGCAGCGAATGCAGTTCCAAGGGACAGTGAAAACCAGCTACAGCATTCCGTGCTGGCAGCTTTCGTGTGGGCGCAATCGCTGGACGTTTCCAATTTGGCAGCCGGGCTCTGCGAGAGAGAGATACACAGTGTTGCCCCTTTACGAACCAAAGCTTTTGGGGAAAGCGAATGTCTGTGTGGCAGCGAATGCAGTTCCAAGGGACAGTGAAAACCAGCTACAGCATTCTGTGCTGGCAGCTTTCGTGTGGGCGCAATCGCTGGACGTTTCCAATTTGGCAGCCGGGCTCTGCGAGAGAGAGATACACAGTGTTGCCCCTTTACGAACCAAAGCTTTTGGGGAAAGCGAATGTCTGTGTGGCAGCGAATGCAGTTCCAAGGGACAGTGAAAACCAGCTACAGAATTCCGTGCTGGCAACTTTCGTGTGGGTTCAATCGCTGGACGTTTCCAATTTGGCAGCCGGGCTCTGCGAGAGAGAGATACACAGTGTTGCCCCTTTACGAACCAAAGCTTTTGGGGAAAGCGAATGTCTGTGTGGCAGCGAATGCAGTTCCAAGGGACAGTGAAAACCAGCTACAGCATTCCTTGCTGGCATCTTTCGTGTGGGTTCAATCGCTAGACGTTTCGAATTTGGCAGCCAGGCTCTGCGAGAGCGAGATACACAGTGTTGCCCCTTTACGAACCCAAGCTTTTGGGGAAAGCGAATGTCTGTGTGGCAGCGAATGCAGTTCCAAGGGACAGTGAAAACCAGCTACAGCATTCCGTGCTGGCAGCTTTCGTGTGGGTTCAATCGCTGGACGTTTCCAATTTGGCAGCCGGGCTCTGCGAGAGAGAGATACACAGTGTTGCCCCTTTACGAACCAAAGCTTTTGGGGAAAGCGAATGTCTGTGTGGCAGCGAATGCAGTTCCAAGGGACAGTGAAAACCAGCTACAGCATTCCATGCTGGCAGCTTTCGTCTGGGCGCAATCGCTGGACGTTTCCAATTTGGCAGCCGGGCTCTGCGAGAGAGAGATACACAGTGTTGCCCCTTTACGAACCAAAGCTTTTGGGGAAAGCGAATGTCTGTGTGGCAGCGAATGCAGTTCCAAGGGACAGTGAAAACCAGCTACAGCATTCCGTGCTGGCAGCTTCTGTGTGGGCGCAATCGCTGGACGTTTCCAATTTGGCAGCCGGGCTCTGCGAGAGAGAGATACACAGTGTTGCCCCTTTACGAACCAAAGCTTTTGGGGAAAGTGAATGTCTGTGTGGCAGCGAATGCAGTTCCAAGGGACAGTGAAAACCAGCTACAGCATTCCGTGCTGGCAGCTTTCGTGTGGGTTCAATCGCTGGACGTTTCCAATTTGGCAGCCGGGCTCTGCGAGAGAGAGATACACAGTGTTGCCCCTTTACGAACCAAAGCTTTTGGGGAAAGCGAATGTCTGTGTGGCAGCGAATGCAGTTCCAAGGGACAGTGAAAACCAGCTACAGCATTCCATGCTGGCAGCTTTCGTGTGGGTGCAATCGCTGGACGTTTCCAAATTGGCAGCCGGGCTCTGCGAGAGAGAGATACACAGTGTTGCCCCTTTACGAACCCAAGCTTTTGGGGAAAGCGAATGTCTGTGTGGCAGCGAATGCAGTTCCAAGGGACAGTGAAAACCAGCTACAGCATTCCGTGCTGGCAGCTTCTGTGTGGGCGCAATCGCTGGACGTTTCCAATTTGGCAGCCGGGCTCTGCGAGAGAGAGATACACAGTGTTGCCCCTTTACGAACCAAAGCTTTTGGGGAAAGCGAATGTCTGTGTGGCAGCGAATGCAGTTCCAAGGGACAGTGAAAACCAGCTACAGCATTCCGTGCTGGCAGCTTTCGTGTGGGCGCAATCGCTGGACGTTTCGAATTTGGCAGCCGGGCTCTGCGAGAGAGAGATACACAGTGTTGCCCCTTTACGAACCAAAGCTTTTGGGGAAAGCGAATGTCTGTGTGGCAGCGAATGCAGTTCCAAGGGACAGTGAAAACCAGCTACAGCATTCCGTGCTGGCAGCTTCCGTGTGGGAGCAATCGCTGGACGTTTCGAATTTGGCAGCCGGGCTCTGCGAGAGCGAGATACACAGTGTTGCCCCTTTACGAACCCAAGCTTTTGGGGAAAGCGAATGTCTGTGTGGCAGCGAATGCAGTTCCAAGGGACAGTGAAAACCAGCTACAGCATTCTGTGCTGGCAGCTTTCGTGTGGGCGCAATCGCTGGACGTTTCGAATTTGGCAGCCGGGCTCTGCGAGAGAGAGATACACAGTGTTGCCCCTTTACGAACCAAAGCTTTTGGGGAAAGCGAATGTCTGTGTGGCAGCGAATGCAGTTCCAAGGGACAGTGAAAACCAGCTACAGCATTCCGTGCTGGCAGCTTTCGTGTGGGCGCAATCGCTGGACGTTTCGAATTTGGCAGCCGGGCTCTGCGAGAGAGAGATACACAGTGTTGCCCCTTTACCAAGCAAAGCTTTTGAGGAAAGCGAATGTCTCTGTGGCAGCGAATGCAGTTCCAAGGGACAGTGAAAACCAGCTACAGCATTCCGTGCTGGCAGCTTTCGTGTGGGCGCAATCGCTGGACGTTTCGAATTTGGCAGCCGGGCTCTGCGAGAGCGAGATACACAGTGTTGCCCCTTTACCAAGCAAAGCTTTTGGGGAAAGCGAATGTCTGTGTGGCAGCGAATGCAGTTCCAAGGGACAGTGAAAACCAGCTATAGCATTCCGTGCTGGCAGCTTTCGTGTGGGCGCAATCGCTGGACGTTTCGAATTTGGCAGCCGCGCTCTGCGAGAGAGAGATACACAGTGTTGCCCCTTTACGAACCAAAGCTTTTGGGGAAAGCGAATGTCTGTGTGGCAGCGAATGCAGTTCCAAGGGACAGTGAAAACCAGCTACAGCATTCCGTGCTGGCAGCTTTCGTGTGGGCGCAATCGCTGGACGTTTCGAATTTGGCAGCCGAGCTCTGCGAGAGAGAGATACAGAGTATTGCCCCTTTACGAACCAAAGCTTTTGGGGAAAGCGAATGTCTGTGTGGCAGCGAATGCAGTTCCAAGGGACAGTGAAAACCAGCTACAGCATTCTGTGCTGGCAGCTTTCGTGTGGGCGCAATCGCTGGACGTTTCCAATTTGGCACCCGGGCTCTGCGAGAGACAGATACACAGTGTTGCCCCTTTACGAACCAAAGCTTTTGGGGAAAGCGAATGTCTGTGTGGCAGCGAATGCAGTTCCAAGGGACAGTGAAAACCAGCTACAGCATTCCGTGCTGGCAGCTTTCGTGTGGGCGCAATCGCTGGACGTTTCCAATTTGGCAGCCGGGCTCTGCGAGAGAGAGATACACAGTGTTGCCCCTTTACGAACCAAAGCTTTTGGGGAAAGCGAATGTCTGTGTGGCAGCGAATGCAGTTCCAAGGGACAGTGAAAACCAGCTACAGCATTCCGTGCTGGCAGCTTTCGTGTGGGCGCAATCGCTGGACGTTTCCAATTTGGCAGCCGGGCTCTGCGAGAGAGAGATACATAGTGTTGCCCCTTTACGAACCAAAGCTTTTGGGGAAAGCGAATGTCTGTGTGGCAGCGAATGCAGTTCCAAGGGACAGTGAAAACCAGCTACAGCATTCCGTGCTGGCAGCTTTCGTGTGGGCGCAATCGCTGGACGTTTCCAATTTGGCAGCCGGGCTCTGCGAGAGAGAGATACACAGTGTTGCCCCTTTACGAACCAAAGCTTTTGGGGAAAGCAAATGTCTGTGTGGCAGCGAATGCAGTTCCAAGGGACAGTGAAAACCAGCTACAGCATTCCGTGCTGGCAGCTTCCGTGTGGGCGCAATCGCTGGACGTTTCCAATTTGGCAGCCGGGCTCTGCGAGAGAGAGATACACAGTGTTGCCCCTTTACGAACCAAAGCTTTTGGGGAAAGCGAATGTCTGTGTGGCAGCGAATGCAGTTCCAAGGGACAGTGAAAACCAGCTACAGCATTCCGTGCTGGCAGCTTTCGTGTGGGTTCACTCGCTAGACGTTTCGAATTTGGCAGCCGGGCTCTGCGAGAGCGAGATACACAGTGTTGCCCCTTTACGAACCCAAGCTTTTGGGGAAAGCGAATGTCTGTGTGGCAGCGAATGCAGTTCCAAGGGACAGTGAAAACCAGCTACAGCATTCCGTGCTGGCAGCTTTCGTGTGGGCGCAATCGCTGGACGTTTCCAATTTGGCAGCCGGGCTCTGCGAGAGAGAGATACACAGTGTTGCCCCTTTACGAACCAAAGCTTTTGGGGAAAGCGAATGTCTGTGTGGCAGCGAATGCAGTTCCAAGGGACAGTGAAAACCAGCTACAGCATTCCGTGCTGGCAGCTTTCGTGTGGGTTCAATCACTGGACGTTTCGAATTTGGCAGCCGGCCTCTGCGAGAGAGAGATACACAGTGTTGCCCCTTTACGAACCAAAGCTTTTGGGGAAAGCGAATGTCTGTGTGGCAGCGAATGCAGTTCCAAGGGACAGTTAAAACCATCTACAGCATTCCATGCTGGCAGCTTTCGTGTGGGCGCAATCGCTGGACGTTTCCAATTTGGCAGCCGGGCTCTGCGAGAGAGAGATACACAGTGTTGCCCCTTTACGAACCAAAGCTTTTGGGGAAAGCGAATGTCTGTGTGGCAGCGAATGCAGTTCCAAGGGACAGTGAAAACCAGCTACAGCATTCCGTGCTGGCAGCTTCTGTGTGGGCGCAATCGCTGGACGTTTCCAATTTGGCAGCCGGGCTCTGCGAGAGAGAGATACACAGTGTTGCCCCTTTACGAACCAAAGCTTTTGGGGAAAGCGAATGTCTGTGTGGCAGCGAATGCAGTTCCAGGGGACAGTGAAAACCAGCTACAGCATTCCGTGCTGGCAGCTTTCGTGTGGGTTCAATCGCTGGACGTTTCCAATTTGGCAGCCGGGCTCTGCGAGAGAGAGATACACAGTGTTGCCCCTTTACGAACCAAAGCTTTTGGGGAAAGCGAATGTCTGTGTGGCAGCGAATGCAGTTCCAAGGGACAGTGAAAACCAGCTACAGCATTCCATGCTGGCAGCTTTCGTGTGGGCGCAATCGCTGGACGTTTCCAATTTGGCAGCCGGGCTCTGCGAGAGAGAGATACACAGTGTTGCCCCTTTACGAACCAAAGCTTTTGGGGAAAGCGAATGTCTGTGTGGCAGCGAATGCAGTTCCAAGGGACAGTGAAAACCAGCTACAGCATTCCGTGCTGGCAGCTTTCGTGTGGGCGCAATCGCTGGACGTTTCCAATTTGGCAGCCGGGCTCTGCGAGAGAGAGATACACAGTGTTGCCCCTTTACGAACCAAAGCTTTTGGGGAAAGCGAATGTCTGTGTGGCAGCGAATGCAGTTCCAAGGGACAGTGAAAACCAGCTACAGCATTCCGTGCTGGCAGCTTCCGTGTGGGCGCAATCGCTGGACGTTTCCAATTTGGCAGCCGGGCTCTGCGAGAGAGAGATACACAGTGTTGCCCCTTTACGAACCAAAGCTTTTGGGGAAAGCGAATGTCTGTGTGGCAGCGAATGCAGTTCCAAGGGACAGTGAAAACCAGCTACAGCATTCCGTGCTGGCAGCTTTCGTGTGGGCGCAATCGCTGGACGTTTCCAATTTGGCAGCCGGGCTCTGCGAGAGAGAGATACACAGTGTTGCCCCTTTACGAACCAAAGCTTTTGGGGAAAGCGAATGTCTGTGTGGCAGCGAATGCAGTTCCAAGGGACAGTGAAAACCAGCTACAGCATTCCGTGCTGGCAGCTTTCGTGTGGGCGCAATCGCTGGACGTTTCGAATTTGGCAGCCGGGCTCTGCGAGAGAGAGATACACAGTGTTGCCCCTTTACGAACCAAAGCTTTTGGGGAAAGCGAATGTCTGTGTGGCAGCGAATGCAGTTCCAAGGGACAGTGAAAACCAGCTACAGCATTCCGTGCTGGCAGCTTTCGTGTGGGCGCAATCGCTGGACGTTTCCAATTTGGCAGCCGGGCTCTGCGAGAGAGAGATACACAGTGTTGCCCCTTTACGAACCAAAGCTTTTGGGGAAAGCGAATGTCTGTGTGGCAGCGAATGCAGTTCCAAGGGACAGTGAAAACTAGCTACAGCATTCCGTGCTGGCAGCTTTCGTGTGGGCGCAATCGCTGGACGTTTCCAATTTGGCAGCCGGGCTCTGCGAGAGAGAGATACACAGTGTTGCCCCTTTACGAACCAAAGCTTTTGGGGAAAGCGAATGTCTGTGTGGCAGCGAATGCAGTTCCAAGGGACAGTGAAAACCAGCTACAGCATTCGGTGCTGGCAGCTTTCGTGTGGGCGCAATCGCTGGACGTTTCCAATTTGGCAGCCGGGCTCTGCGAGAGAGAGATACACAGTGTTGCCCCTTTACGAACCAAAGCTTTTGGGGAAAGCGAATGTCTGTGTGGCAGCGAATGCAGTTCCAAGGGACAGTGAAAACCAGCTACAGCATTCCGTGCTGGCAGCTTTCGTGTGGGTTCAATCGCTGGCCGTTTCCAATTTGGCAGCCGGGCTCTGCGAGAGAGAGATACACAGTGTTGCCCCTTTAAGAACCAAAGCTTTTGGGGAAAGCGAATGTCTGTGTGGAAGCAAATGCAGTTCCAAGGGACAGTGAAAACCAGCTACAGCATTCCGTGCTGGCAGCTTTCGTGTGGGCGCAATCGCTGGACGTTTCGAATTTGGCAGCCGGGCTCTGCGAGAGAGAGATACACAGTGTTGCCCCTTTACGAACCAAAGCTTTTGGGGAAAGCGAATGTCTGTGTGGCAGCGAATGCAGTTCCAAGGGACAGTGAAAACCAGCTACAGCATTCCGTGCTGGCAGCTTTCGTGTGGGTTCAATCGCTGGACGTTTCGAATTTGGCAGCCGGGCTCTGCGAGAGAGAGATACACAGTGTTGCCCCTTTACGAACCAAAGCTTTTGGGGAAAGCGAATGTCTGTGTGGCAGCGAATGCAGTTCCAAGGGACAGTGAAAACCAACTACAGCATTCCGTGCTGGCAGCTTTCGTGTGGGCGCAATCGCTGGACGTTTCCAATTTGGCAGCCGGGCTCTGCGAGAGAGAGATACACAGTGTTGCCCCTTTACGAACCAAAGCTTTTGGGGAAAGCGAATGTCTGTGTGGCAGCGAATGCAGTTCCAAGGGACAGTGAAAACCAGCTACAGCATTCTGTGCTGGCAGCTTTCGTGTGGGCGCAATCGCTGGACGTTTCCAATTTGGCACCCGGGCTCTGCGAGAGACAGATACACAGTGTTGCCCCTTTACGAACCAAAGCTTTTGGGGAAAGCGAATGTCTGTGTGGCAGCGAATGCAGTTCCAAGGGACAGTGAAAACCAGCTACAGCATTCCGTGCTGGCAGCTTTCGTGTGGGCGCAATCGCTGGACGTTTCCAATTTGGCAGCCGGGCTCTGCGAGAGAGAGATACACAGTGTTGCCCCTTTACGAACCAAAGCTTTTGGGGAAAGCGAATGTCTGTGTGGCAGCGAATGCAGTTCCAAGGGACAGTGAAAACCAGCTACAGCATTCCGTGCTGGCAGCTTTCGTGTGTGCCCAATCGCTGGACGTTTCCAATTTGGCAGCCGGGCTCTGCGAGAGAGAGATACATAGTGTTGCCCCTTTACGATCCCAAGCTTTTGGGGAAAGCGAATGTCTGTGTGGCAGCGAATGCAGTTCCAAGGGACAGTGAAAACCAGCTACAGCATTCCGTGCTGGCAGCTTTCGTGTGGGCGCAATCGCTGGACGTTTCCAATTTGGCAGCCGGGCTCTGCGAGAGAGAGATACACAGTGTTGCCCCTTTACGAACCAAAGCTTTTGGGGAAAGCGAATGTCTGTGTGGCAGCGAATGCAGTTCCAAGGGACAGTGAAAACTAGCTACAGCATTCCGTGCTGGCAGCTTTCGTGTGGGCGCAATCGCTGGACGTTTCCAATTTGGCAGCCGGGCTCTGCGAGAGAGAGATACACAGTGTTGCCCCTTTACGAACCAAAGCTTTTGGGGAAAGCGAATGTCTGTGTGGCAGCGAATGCAGTTCCAAGGGACAGTGAAAACCAGCTACAGCATTCGGTGCTGGCAGCTTTCGTGTGGGCGCAATCGCTGGACGTTTCCAATTTGGCAGCCGGGCTCTGCGAGAGAGAGATACACAGTGTTGCCCCTTTACGAACCAAAGCTTTTGGGGAAAGCGAATGTCTGTGTGGCAGCGAATGCAGTTCCAAGGGACAGTGAAAACCAGCTACAGCATTCCGTGCTGGCAGCTTTCGTGTGGGTTCAATCGCTGGCCGTTTCCAATTTGGCAGCCGGGCTCTGCGAGAGAGAGATACACAGTGTTGCCCCTTTACGAACCAAAGCTTTTGGGGAAAGCGAATGTCTGTGTGGAAGCAAATGCAGTTCCAAGGGACAGTGAAAACCAGCTACAGCATTCCGTGCTGGCAGCTTTCGTGTGGGCGCAATCGCTGGACGTTTCGAATTTGGCAGCCGGGCTCTGCGAGAGAGAGATACACAGTGTTGCCCCTTTACGAACCAAAGCTTTTGGGGAAAGCGAATGTCTGTGTGGCAGCGAATGCAGTTCCAAGGGACAGTGAAAACCAGCTACAGCATTCCGTGCTGGCAGCTTTCGTGTGGGCGCAATCGCTGGACGTTTCGAATTTGGCAGCCGGGCTCTGCGAGAGAGAGATACACAGTGTTGCCCCTTTACGAACCAAAGCTTTTGGGGAAAGCGAATGTCTGTGTGGCAGCGAATGCAGTTCCAAGGGACAGTGAAAACCAACTACAGCATTCCGTGCTGGCAGCTTTCGTGTGGGCGCAATCGCTGGACGTTTCCAATTTGGCAGCCGGGCTCTGCGAGAGAGAGATACACAGTGTTGCCCCTTTACGAACCAAAGCTTTTGGGGAAAGCGAATGTCTGTGTGGCAGCGAATGCAGTTCCAAGGGACAGTGAAAACCAGCTACAGCATTCTGTGCTGGCAGCTTTCGTGTGGGCGCAATCGCTGGACGTTTCGAATTTGGCAGCCGCGCTCTGCGAGAGAGAGATACACAGTGTTGCCCCTTTACGAACCAAAGCTTTTGGGGAAAGCGAATGTCTGTGTGGCAGCGAATGCAGTTCCAAGGGACAGTGAAAACCAGCTACAGCATTCCGTGCTGGCAGCTTTCGTGTGGGCGCAATCGCTGGACGTTTCGAATTTGGCAGCCGAGCTCTGCGAGAGAGAGATACAGAGTATTGCCCCTTTACGAACCAAAGCTTTTGGGGAAAGCGAATGTCTGTGTGGCAGCGAATGCAGTTCCAAGGGACAGTGAAAACCAGCTACAGCATTCCGTGCTGGCAGCTTTCGTGTGTGCCCAATCGCTGGACGTTTCCAATTTGGCAGCCGGGCTCTGCGAGAGAGAGATACATAGTGTTGCCCCTTTACGATCCCAAGCTTTTGGGGAAAGCGAATGTCTGTGTGGCAGCGAATGCAGTTCCAAGGGACAGTGAAAACCAGCTACAGCATTCCGTGCTGGCAGCTTTCGTGTGGGCGCAATCGCTGGACGTTTCCAATTTGGCAGCCGGGCTCTGCGAGAGAGAGATACACAGTGTTGCCCCTTTACGAACCAAAGCTTTTGGGGAAAGCAAATGTCTGTGTGGCAGCGAATGCAGTTCCAAGGGACAGTGAAAACCAGCTACAGCATTCCGTGCTGGCAGCTTCCGTGTGGGCGCAATCGCTGGACGTTTCCAATTTGGCAGCCGGGCTCTGCGAGAGAGAGATACACAGTGTTGCCCCTTTACGAACCAAAGCTTTTGGGGAAAGCGAATGTCTGTGTGGCAGCGAATGCAGTTCCAAGGGACAGTGAAAACCAGCTACAGCATTCCGTGCTGGCAGCTTTCGTGTGGGTTCACTCGCTAGACGTTTCGAATTTGGCAGCCGGGCTCTGCGAGAGCGAGATACACAGTGTTGCCCCTTTACGAACCCAAGCTTTTGGGGAAAGCGAATGTCTGTGTGGCAGCGAATGCAGTTCCAAGGGACAGTGAAAACCAGCTACAGCATTCCGTGCTGGCAGCTTTCGTGTGGGCGCAATCGCTGGACGTTTCCAATTTGGCAGCCGGGCTCTGCGAGAGAGAGATACACAGTGTTGCCCCTTTACGAACCAAAGCTTTTGGGGAAAGCGAATGTCTGTGTGGCAGCGAATGCAGTTCCAAGGGACAGTGAAAACCAGCTACAGCATTCCGTGCTGGTAGATTTCGTGTGGGTTCAATCGCTGGACGTTTCGAATTTGGCAGCCGGCCTCTGCGAGAGAGAGATACACAGTGTTGCCCCTTTACGAACCAAAGCTTTTGGGGAAAGCGAATGTCTGTGTGGCAGCGAATGCAGTTCCAAGGGACAGTTAAAACCATCTACAGCATTCCATGCTGGCAGCTTTCGTGTGGGCGCAATCGCTGGACGTTTCCAATTTGGCAGCCGGGCTCTGCGAGAGAGAGATACACAGTGTTGCCCCTTTACGAACCAAAGCTTTTGGGGAAAGCGAATGTCTGTGTGGCAGCGAATGCAGTTCCAAGGGACAGTGAAAACCAGCTACAGCATTCCGTGCTGGCAGCTTTCGTGTGGGCGCAATCGCTGGACGTTTCCAATTTGGCAGCCGGGCTCTGCGAGAGAGAGATACACAGTGTTGCCCCTTTACGAACCAAAGCTTTTGGGGAAAGCGAATGTCTGTGTGGCAGCGAATGCAGTTCCAGGGGACAGTGAAAACCAGCTACAGCATTCCGTGCTGGCAGCTTTCGTGTGGGTTCAATCGCTGGACGTTTCCAATTTGGCAGCCGGGCTCTGCGAGAGAGAGATACACAGTGTTGCCCCTTTACGAACCAAAGCTTTTGGGGAAAGCGAATGTCTGTGTGGCAGCGAATGCAGTTCCAAGGGACAGTGAAAACCAGCTACAGCATTCCATGCTGGCAGCTTTCGTGTGGGCGCAATCGCTGGACGTTTCCAATTTGGCAGCCGGGCTCTGCGAGAGAGAGATACACAGTGTTGCCCCTTTACGAACCAAAGCTTTTGGGGAAAGCGAATGTCTGTGTGGCAGCGAATGCAGTTCCAAGGGACAGTGAAAACCAGCTACAGCATTCCGTGCTGGCAGCTTCTGTGTGGGCGCAATCGCTGGACGTTTCCAATTTGGCAGCCGGGCTCTGCGAGAGAGAGATACACAGTGTTGCCCCTTTACGAACCAAAGCTTTTGGGGAAAGCGAATGTCTGTGTGGCAGCGAATGCAGTTCCAAGGGACAGTGAAAACCAGCTACAGCATTCCGTGCTGGCAGCTTTCGTGTGGGCGCAATCGCTGGACGTTTCCAATTTGGCAGCCGGGCTCTGCGAGAGCGAGACACAGAGTGTTGCCCCTTTACGAACCCAAACTTTTGGGGAAAGCGAATGTCTGTGTGGCAGCGAATGCAGTTCCAAGGGACAGTGAAAACCAGCTACAGCATTCCGTGCTGGCAGCTTTCGTGTGGGCGCAATCGCTGGACGTTTCCAATTTGGCAGCCGGGCTCTGCGAGAGAGAGATACACAGTGTTGCCCCTTTACGAACCAAAGCTTTTGGGGAAAGCGAATGTCTGTGTGGCAGCGAATGCAGTTCCAAGGGACAGTGAAAACCAGCTACAGCATTCCGTGCTGGCAGCTTTCGTGTGGGCGCAATCGCTGGACGTTTCGAATTTGGCAGCCGGGCTCTGCGAGAGAGAGATACACAGTGTTGCCCCTTTACGAACCAAAGCTTTTGGGGAAAGCGAATGTCTGTGTGGCAGCGAATGCAGTTCCAAGGGACAGTGAAAACCAACTACAGCATTCCGTGCTGGCAGCTTTCGTGTGGGCGCAATCGCTGGACGTTTCCAATTTGGCAGCCGGGCTCTGCGAGAGAGAGATACACAGTGTTGCCCCTTTACGAACCAAAGCTTTTGGGGAAAGCGAATGTCTGTGTGGCAGCGAATGCAGTTCCAAGGGACAGTGAAAACCAGCTACAGCATTCTGTGCTGGCAGCTTTCGTGTGGGCGCAATCGCTGGACGTTTCCAATTTGGCAGCCGGGCTCTGCGAGAGAGAGATACACAGTGTTGCCCCTTTACGAACCAAAGCTTTTGGGGAAAGCGAATGTCTGTGTGGCAGCGAATGCAGTTCCAAGGGACAGTGAAAACCAGCTACAGCATTCCGTGCTGGCAGCTTTCGTGTGGGTTCAATCGCTGGACTTTTCCAATTTGGCAGCCGGGCTCTGCGAGAGAGAGATACACAGTGTTGCCCCTTTACGAACCAAAGCTTTTGGGGAAAGCGAATGTCTGTGTGGCAGCGAATGCAGTTCCAAGGGACAGTGAAAACGAGCTACAGTATTCCGTGCTGGCAGCTTTCGTGTGGGTTCAATCGCTAGACGTTTCGAATTTGGCAGCCGGGCCCTGCGAGAGCGAGATACACAGTGTTGCCCCTTTACGAACCCAAGCTTTTGGGGAAAGCGAATGTCTGTGTGGCAGCGAATGCAGTTCCAAGGGACAGTGAAAACCAGCTACAGCATTCCGTGCTGGCAGCTTTCGTGTGGGCGCAATCGCTGGACGTTTCCAATTTGGCAGCCGGGCTCTGCGAGAGAGAGATACACAGTGTTGCCCCTTTACGAACCAAAGCTTTTGGGGAAAGCGAATGTCTGTGTGGCAGCGAATGCAGTTCCAAGGGACAGTGAAAACCAGCTACAGCATTCTGTGCTGGCAGCTTTCGTGTGGGCGCAATCGCTGGACGTTTCCAATTTGGCAGCCGGGCTCTGCGAGAGAGAGATACACAGTGTTGCCCCTTTACGAACCAAAGCTTTTGGGGAAAGCGAATGTCTGTGTGGCAGCGAATGCAGTTCCAAGGGACAGTGAAAACCAGCTACAGCATTCCGTGCTGGCAGCTTTCGTGTCGGTTCAATCGCTGGACGTTTCCAATTTGGCAGCCGGGCTCTGCGAGAGAGAGATACACAGTGTTGCCCCTTTACGAACCCAAGCATTTGGGGAAAGCGAATGTCTGTGTGGCAGCGAATGCAGTTCCAAGGGACAGTGAAAACCAGCTACAGCATTCCGTGCTGGCAGCTTCCGTGTGGGCGCAATCGCTGGACGTTTCGAATTTGGCAGCCGGGCTCTGCGAGAGCGAGACACAGAGTGTTGCCCCTTTACGAACCCAAACTTTTGGGGAAAGCGAATGTCTGTGTGGCAGCGAATGCAGTTCCAAGGGACAGTGAAAACCAGCTACAGCATTCCGTGCTGGCAGCTTCCGTGTGGGCGCAATCGCTGGACGTTTCCAATTTGGCAGCCGGGCTCTGCGAGAGAGAGATACACAGTGTTGCCCCTTTACGAACCAAAGCTTTTGGGGAAAGCGAATGTCTGTGTGGCAGCGAATGCAGTTCCAAGGGACAGTGAAAACCAGCTACAGCATTCCGTGCTGGCAGCTTTCGTGTGGGCGCAATCGCTGGACGTTTCCAATTTGGCAGCCGGGCTCTGCGAGAGAGAGATACACAGTGTTGCCCCTTTACGAACCCAAGCATTTGGGGAAAGCGAATGTCTGTGTGGCAGCGAATGCAGTTCCAAGGGACAGTGAAAACCAGCTACAGCATTCCGTGCTGGCAGCTTTCGTGTGGGCGCAATCGCTGGACGTTTCCAATTTGGCAGCCGGGCTCTGCGAGAGAGAGATACACAGTGTTGCCCCTTTACGAACCAAAGCTTTTGGGGAAAGCGAATGTCTGTGTGGCAGCGAATGCAGTTCCAAGGGACAGTGAAAACCAGCTACAGCATTCTGTGCTGGCAGCTTTCGTGTGGGCGCAATCGCTGGACGTTTCCAATTTGGCAGCCGGGCTCTGCGAGAGAGAGATACACAGTGTTGCCCCTTTACGAACCAAAGCTTTTGGGGAAAGCGAATGTCTGTGTGGCAGCGAATGCAGTTCCAAGGGACAGTGAAAACCAGCTACAGCATTCCGTGCTGGCAACTTTCGTGTGGGCGCAATCGCTGGACGTTTCCAATTTGGCAGCCGGGCTCTGCGAGAGAGAGATACACAGTGTTGCCCCTTTACGAACCAAAGCTTTTGGGGAAAGCGAATGTCTGTGTGGCAGCGAATGCAGTTCCAAGGGACAGTGAAAACCAGCTACAGCATTCCTTGCTGGCATCTTTCGTGTGGGTTCAATCGCTAGACGTTTCGAATTTGGCAGCCGGGCTCTGCGAGAGCGAGATACACAGTGTTGCCCCTTTACGAACCCAAGCTTTTGGGGAAAGTGAATGTCTGTGTGGCAGCGAATGCAGTTCCAAGGGACAGTGAAAACCAGCTACAGCATTCCGTGCTGGCAGCTTTCGTGTGGGCGCAATCGCTGGACGTTTCCAATTTGGCAGCCGGGCTCTGCGAGAGAGAGATACACAGTGTTGCCCCTTTACGAACCAAAGCTTTTGGGGAAAGCGAATGTCTGTGTGGCAGCGAATGCAGTTCCAAGGGACAGTGAAAACCAGCTACAGCATTCCGTGCTGGCAGCTTTCGTGTGGGTTCAATCGCTGGACGTTTCCAATTTGGCAGCCGGGCTCTGCGAGAGCGAGATACACAGTGTTGCCCCTTTACGAACCAAAGCTTTTGGGGAAAGCGAATGTCTGTGTGGCAGCGAATGCAGTTCCAAGGGACAGTGAAAACCAGCTACAGCATTCCGTGCTGGCAGCTTTCGTGTGGGTTCAATCGCTGGACGTTTCCAATTTGGCAGCCGGGCTCTGCGAGAGCGAGATACACAGTGTTGCCCCTTTACGAACCAAAGCTTTTGGGGAAAGCGAATGTCTGTGTGGCAGCGAATGCAGTTCCAAGGGACAGTGAAAACCAGCTACAGCATTCCATGCTGGCAGCTTTCGTGTGGGTGCAATCGCTGGACGTTTCCAATTTGGCAGCCGGGCTCTGCGAGAGAGAGATACACAGTGTTGCCCCATTACCAAGCAAAGCTTTTGGGGAAAGCGAATGTCTGTGTGGCAGCGAATGCAGTTCCAAGGGACAGTGAAAACCAGCTACAGCATTCCGTGCTGGCAGCTTCTGTGTGGGCGCAATCGCTGGACGTTTCCAATTTGGCAGCCGGGCTCTGCGAGAGAGAGATACACAGTGTTGCCCCTTTACGAACCAAAGCTTTTGGGGAAAGCAAATGTCTGTGTGGCAGCGAATGCAGTTCCAAGGGACAGTGAAAACCAGCTACAGCATTCCGTGCTGGCAGCTTCCGTGTGGGCGCAATCGCTGGACGTTTCCAATTTGGCAGCCGGGCTCTGCGAGAGAGAGATACACAGTGTTGCCCCTTTACGAACCAAAGCTTTTGGGGAAAGCGAATGTCTGTGTGGCAGCGAATGCAGTTCCAAGGGACAGTGAAAACCAGCTACAGCATTCCGTGCTGGCAGCTTCCGTGTGGGAGCAATCGCTGGACGTTTCGAATTTGGCAGCCGGGCTCTGCGAGAGCGAGATACACAGTGTTGCCCCTTTACGAACCCAAGCTTTTGGGGAAAGCGAATGTCTGTGTGGCAGCGAATGCAGTTCCAAGGGACAGTGAAAACCAGCTACAGCATTCTGTGCTGGCAGCTTTCGTGTGGGCGCAATCGCTGGACGTTTCCAATTTGGCAGCCGGGCTCTGCGAGAGAGAGATACACAGTGTTGCCCCTTTACGAACCCAAGCATTTGGGGAAAGCGAATGTCTGTGTGGCAGCGAATGCAGTTCCAAGGGACAGTGAAAACCAGCTACAGCATTCCGTGCTGGCAGCTTTCGTGTGGGCGCAATCGCTGGACGTTTCGAATTTGGCAGCCGGGCTCTGCGAGAGAGAGATACACAGTGTTGCCCCTTTACCAAGCAAAGCTTTTGAGGAAAGCGAATGTCTGTGTGGCAGCGAATGCAGTTCCAAGGGACAGTGAAAACCAGCTACAGCATTCCGTGCTGGCAGCTTTCGTGTGGGCGCAATCGCTGGACGTTTCGAATTTGGCAGCCGGGCTCTGCGAGAGCGAGATACACAGTGTTGCCCCTTTACCAAGCAAAGCTTTTGGGGAAAGCGAATGTCTGTGTGGCAGCGAATGCAGTTCCAAGGGACAGTGAAAACCAGCTATAGCATTCCGTGCTGGCAGCTTTCGTGTGGGCGCAATCGCTGGACGTTTCCAATTTGGCAGCCGGGCTCTGCGAGAGCGAGATACACAGTGTTGCCCCTTTACGAACCAAAGCTTTTGGGGAAAGCGAATGTCTGTGTGGCAGCGAATGCAGTTCCAAGGGACAGTGAAAACCAGCTACAGCATTCCGTGCTGGCAGCTTTCGTGTGGGCGCAATCGCTGGACGTTTCCAATTTGGCAGCCGGGCTCTGCGAGAGAGAGATACACAGTATTGCCCCTTTACGAACCAAAGCTTTTGGGGAAAGCGAATGTCTGTGTGGCAGCGAATGCAGTTCCAAGGGACAATGAAAACCAGCTACAGCATTCTGTGCTGGCAGCTTTCGTGTGGGCGCAATCGCTGGACGTTTCCAATTTGGCAGCCGGGCTCTGCGAGAGACAGATACACAGTGTTGCCCCTTTACGAACCAAAGCTTTTGGGGAAAGCGAATGTCTGTGTGGCAGCGAATGCAGTTCCAAGGGACAGTGAAAACCAGCTACAGCATTCCGTGCTGGCAGCTTTCGTGTGGGCGCAATCGCTGGACGTTTCCAATTTGGCAGCCGGGCTCTGCGAGAGAGAGATACACAGTGTTGCCCCTTTACGAACCAAAGCTTTTGGGGAAAGCGAATGTCTGTGTGGCAGCGAATGCAGTTCCAAGGGACAGTGAAAACCAGCTACAGCATTCCGTGCTGGCAGCTTCCGTGTGGGCGCAATCGCTGGACGTTTCGAATTTGGCAGCCGGGCTCTGCGAGAGCGAGACACAGAGTGTTGCCCCTTTACGAACCCAAACTTTTGGGGAAAGCGAATGTCTGTGTTGCAGCGAATGCAGTTCCAAGGGACAGTGAAAACCAGCTACAGCATTCCGTGCTGGCAGCTTCCGTGTGGGCGCAATCGCTGGACGTTTCCAATTTGGCAGCCGGGCTCTGCGAGAGAGAGATACACAGTGTTGCCCCTTTACGAACCAAAGCTTTTGGGGAAAGCGAATGTCTGTGTGGCAGCGAATGCAGTTCCAAGGGACAGTGAAAACCAGCTACAGCATTCCGTGCTGGCAGCTTTCGTGTGGGCGCAATCGCTGGACGTTTCGAATTTGGCAGCCGGGCTCTGCGAGAGAGAGATACACAGTGTTGCCCCTTTACGAACCCAAGCATTTGGGGAAAGCGAATGTCTGTGTGGCAGCGAATGCAGTTCCAAGGGACAGTGAAAACCAGCTACAGCATTCCGTGCTGCAGCTTTCGTGTGGGCGCAATCGCTGGACGTTTCGAATTTGGCAGCCGGGCTCTGCGAGAGAGAGATACACAGTGTTGCCCCTTTACGAACCAAAGCTTTTGGGGAAAGCGAATGTCTGTGTGGCAGCGAATGCAGTTCCAAGGGACAGTGAAAACCAGCTACAGCATTCTGTGCTGGCAGCTTTCGTGTGGGCGCAATCGCTGGACGTTTCCAATTTGGCAGCCGGGCTCTGCGAGAGAGAGATACACAGTGTTGCCCCTTTACGAACCAAAGCTTTTGGGGAAAGCGAATGTCTGTGTGGCAGCGAATGCAGTTCCAAGGGACAGTGAAAACCAGCTACAGCATTCCGTGCTGGCAACTTTCGTGTGGGCGCAATCGCTGGACGTTTCCAATTTGGCAGCCGGGCTCTGCGAGAGAGAGATACACAGTGTTGCCCCTTTACGAACCAAAGCTTTTGGGGAAAGCGAATGTCTGTGTGGCAGCGAATGCAGTTCCAAGGGACAGTGAAAACCAGCTACAGCATTCTGTGCTGGCAGCTTTCGTGTGGGTTCAATCGCTAGACGTTTCGAATTTGGCAGCCGGGCTCTGCGAGAGCGAGATACACAGTGTTGCCCCTTTACGAACCCAAGCTTTTGGGGAAAGTGAATGTCTGTGTGGCAGCGAATGCAGTTCCAAGGGACAGTGAAAACCAGCTACAGCATTCCGTGCTGGCAGCTTTCGTGTGGGCGCAATCGCTGGACGTTTCCAATTTGGCAGCCGGGCTCTGCGAGAGAGAGATACACAGTGTTGCCCCTTTACGAACCAAAGCTTTTGGGGAAAGCGAATGTCTGTGTGGCAGCGAATGCAGTTCCAAGGGACAGTGAAAACCAGCTACAGCATTCTGTGCTGGCAGCTTTCGTGTGGGCGCAATCGCTGGACGTTTCCAATTTGGCAGCCGGGCTCTGCGAGAGAGAGATACACAGTGTTGCCCCTTTACGAACCAAAGCTTTTGGGGAAAGCGAATGTCTGTGTGGCAGCGAATGCAGTTCCAAGGGACAGTGAAAACCAGCTACAGCATTCCGTGCTGGCAGCTTTCGTGTGGGTTCAATCGCTGGACGTTTCCAATTTGGCAGCCGGGCTCTGCGAGAGCGAGATACACAGTGTTGCCCCTTTACGAACCAAAGCTTTTGGGGAAAGCGAATGTCTGTGTGGCAGCGAATGCAGTTCCAAGGGACAGTGAAAACCAGCTACAGCATTCCGTGCTGGCAGCTTTCGTGTGGGCGCAATCGCTGGACGTTTCCAATTTGGCAGCCGGGCTCTGCGAGAGAGAGATACACAGTATTGCCCCTTTACGAACCAAAGCTTTTGGGGAAAGCGAATGTCTGTGTGGCAGCGAATGCAGTTCCAAGGGACAGTGAAAACCGGCTACAGCATTCTGTGCTGGCAGCTTTCGTGTGGGCGCAATCGCTGGACGTTTCCAATTTGGCAGCCGGGCTCTGCGAGAGACAGATACACAGTGTTGCCCCTTTACGAACCAAAGCTTTTGGGGAAAGCGAATGTCTGTGTGGCAGCGAATGCAGTTCCAAGGGACAGTGAAAACCAGCTACAGCATTCCGTGCTGGCAGCTTTCGTGTGGGCGCAATCGCTGGACGTTTCCAATTTGGCAGCCGGGCTCTGCGAGAGAGAGATACACAGTGTTGCCCCTTTACGAACCAAAGCTTTTGGGGAAAGCGAATGTCTGTGTGGCAGCGAATGCAGTTCCAAGGGACAGTGAAAACCAGCTACAGCATTCCGTGCTGGCAGCTTCCGTGTGGGCGCAATCGCTGGACGTTTCGAATTTGGCAGCCGGGCTCTGCGAGAGCGAGACACAGAGTGTTGCCCCTTTACGAACCCAAACTTTTGGGGAAAGCGAATGTCTGTGTGGCAGCGAATGCAGTTCCAAGGGACAGTGAAAACCAGCTACAGCATTCCGTGCTGGCAGCTTTCGTGTGGGTTCAATCGCTGGACGTTTCCAATTTGGCAGCCGGGCTCTGCGAGAGAGAGATACACAGTGTTGCCCCTTTACGAACCAAAGCTTTTGGGGAAAGCGAATGTCTGTGTGGCAGCGAATGCAGTTCCAAGGGACAGTGAAAACCAGCTACAGCATTCCATGCTGGCAGCTTTCGTCTGGGCGCAATCGCTGGACGTTTCCAATTTGGCAGCCGGGCTCTGCGAGAGAGAGATACACAGTGTTGCCCCTTTACGAACCAAAGCTTTTGGGGAAAGCGAATGTCTGTGTGGCAGCGAATGCAGTTCCAAGGGACAGTGAAAACCAGCTACAGCATTCCGTGCTGGCAGCTTCTGTGTGGGCGCAATCGCTGGACGTTTCCAATTTGGCAGCCGGGCTCTGCGAGAGAGAGATACACAGTGTTGCCCCTTTACGAACCAAAGCTTTTGGGGAAAGTGAATGTCTGTGTGGCAGCGAATGCAGTTCCAAGGGACAGTGAAAACCAGCTACAGCATTCCGTGCTGGCAGCTTTCGTGTGGGTTCAATCGCTGGACGTTTCCAATTTGGCAGCCGGGCTCTGCGAGAGAGAGATACACAGTGTTGCCCCTTTACGAACCAAAGCTTTTGGGGAAAGCGAATGTCTGTGTGGCAGCGAATGCAGTTCCAAGGGACAGTGAAAACCAGCTACAGCATTCCATGCTGGCAGCTTTCGTGTGGGTGCAATCGCTGGACGTTTCCAAATTGGCAGCCGGGCTCTGCGAGAGAGAGATACACAGTGTTGCCCCTTTACGAACCCAAGCTTTTGGGGAAAGCGAATGTCTGTGTGGCAGCGAATGCAGTTCCAAGGGACAGTGAAAACCAGCTACAGCATTCCGTGCTGGCAGCTTCTGTGTGGGCGCAATCGCTGGACGTTTCCAATTTGGCAGCCGGGCTCTGCGAGAGAGAGATACACAGTGTTGCCCCTTTACGAACCAAAGCTTTTGGGGAAAGCGAATGTCTGTGTGGCAGCGAATGCAGTTCCAAGGGACAGTGAAAACCAGCTACAGCATTCCGTGCTGGCAGCTTTCGTGTGGGCGCAATCGCTGGACGTTTCGAATTTGGCAGCCGGGCTCTGCGAGAGAGAGATACACAGTGTTGCCCCTTTACGAACCAAAGCTTTTGGGGAAAGCGAATGTCTGTGTGGCAGCGAATGCAGTTCCAAGGGACAGTGAAAACCAGCTACAGCATTCCGTGCTGGCAGCTTCCGTGTGGGAGCAATCGCTGGACGTTTCGAATTTGGCAGCCGGGCTCTGCGAGAGCGAGATACACAGTGTTGCCCCTTTACGAACCCAAGCTTTTGGGGAAAGCGAATGTCTGTGTGGCAGCGAATGCAGTTCCAAGGGACAGTGAAAACCAGCTACAGCATTCTGTGCTGGCAGCTTTCGTGTGGGCGCAATCGCTGGACGTTTCGAATTTGGCAGCCGGGCTCTGCGAGAGAGAGATACACAGTGTTGCCCCTTTACGAACCAAAGCTTTTGGGGAAAGCGAATGTCTGTGTGGCAGCGAATGCAGTTCCAAGGGACAGTGAAAACCAGCTACAGCATTCCGTGCTGGCAGCTTTCGTGTGGGCGCAATCGCTGGACGTTTCGAATTTGGCAGCCGGGCTCTGCGAGAGAGAGATACACAGTGTTGCCCCTTTACCAAGCAAAGCTTTTGAGGAAAGCGAATGTCTCTGTGGCAGCGAATGCAGTTCCAAGGGACAGTGAAAACCAGCTACAGCATTCCGTGCTGGCAGCTTTCGTGTGGGCGCAATCGCTGGACGTTTCGAATTTGGCAGCCGGGCTCTGCGAGAGCGAGATACACAGTGTTGCCCCTTTACCAAGCAAAGCTTTTGGGGAAAGCGAATGTCTGTGTGGCAGCGAATGCAGTTCCAAGGGACAGTGAAAACCAGCTATAGCATTCCGTGCTGGCAGCTTTCGTGTGGGCGCAATCGCTGGACGTTTCGAATTTGGCAGCCGCGCTCTGCGAGAGAGAGATACACAGTGTTGCCCCTTTACGAACCAAAGCTTTTGGGGAAAGCGAATGTCTGTGTGGCAGCGAATGCAGTTCCAAGGGACAGTGAAAACCAGCTACAGCATTCCGTGCTGGCAGCTTTCGTGTGGGCGCAATCGCTGGACGTTTCGAATTTGGCAGCCGAGCTCTGCGAGAGAGAGATACAGAGTATTGCCCCTTTACGAACCAAAGCTTTTGGGGAAAGCGAATGTCTGTGTGGCAGCGAATGCAGTTCCAAGGGACAGTGAAAACCAGCTACAGCATTCTGTGCTGGCAGCTTTCGTGTGGGCGCAATCGCTGGACGTTTCCAATTTGGCACCCGGGCTCTGCGAGAGACAGATACACAGTGTTGCCCCTTTACGAACCAAAGCTTTTGGGGAAAGCGAATGTCTGTGTGGCAGCGAATGCAGTTCCAAGGGACAGTGAAAACCAGCTACAGCATTCCGTGCTGGCAGCTTTCGTGTGGGCGCAATCGCTGGACGTTTCCAATTTGGCAGCCGGGCTCTGCGAGAGAGAGATACACAGTGTTGCCCCTTTACGAACCAAAGCTTTTGGGGAAAGCGAATGTCTGTGTGGCAGCGAATGCAGTTCCAAGGGACAGTGAAAACCAGCTACAGCATTCCGTGCTGGCAGCTTTCGTGTGGGCGCAATCGCTGGACGTTTCCAATTTGGCAGCCGGGCTCTGCGAGAGAGAGATACATAGTGTTGCCCCTTTACGAACCAAAGCTTTTGGGGAAAGCGAATGTCTGTGTGGCAGCGAATGCAGTTCCAAGGGACAGTGAAAACCAGCTACAGCATTCCGTGCTGGCAGCTTTCGTGTGGGCGCAATCGCTGGACGTTTCCAATTTGGCAGCCGGGCTCTGCGAGAGAGAGATACACAGTGTTGCCCCTTTACGAACCAAAGCTTTTGGGGAAAGCAAATGTCTGTGTGGCAGCGAATGCAGTTCCAAGGGACAGTGAAAACCAGCTACAGCATTCCGTGCTGGCAGCTTCCGTGTGGGCGCAATCGCTGGACGTTTCCAATTTGGCAGCCGGGCTCTGCGAGAGAGAGATACACAGTGTTGCCCCTTTACGAACCAAAGCTTTTGGGGAAAGCGAATGTCTGTGTGGCAGCGAATGCAGTTCCAAGGGACAGTGAAAACCAGCTACAGCATTCCGTGCTGGCAGCTTTCGTGTGGGTTCACTCGCTAGACGTTTCGAATTTGGCAGCCGGGCTCTGCGAGAGCGAGATACACAGTGTTGCCCCTTTACGAACCCAAGCTTTTGGGGAAAGCGAATGTCTGTGTGGCAGCGAATGCAGTTCCAAGGGACAGTGAAAACCAGCTACAGCATTCCGTGCTGGCAGCTTTCGTGTGGGCGCAATCGCTGGACGTTTCCAATTTGGCAGCCGGGCTCTGCGAGAGCGAGATACACAGTGTTGCCCCTTTACGAACCAAAGCTTTTGGGGAAAGCGAATGTCTGTGTGGCAGCGAATGCAGTTCCAAGGGACAGTGAAAACCAGCTACAGCATTCCGTGCTGGCAGCTTTCGTGTGGGTTCAATCACTGGACGTTTCGAATTTGGCAGCCGGCCTCTGCGAGAGAGAGATACACAGTGTTGCCCCTTTACGAACCAAAGCTTTTGGGGAAAGCGAATGTCTGTGTGGCAGCGAATGCAGTTCCAAGGGACAGTTAAAACCATCTACAGCATTCCATGCTGGCAGCTTTCGTGTGGGCGCAATCGCTGGACGTTTCCAATTTGGCAGCCGGGCTCTGCGAGAGAGAGATACACAGTGTTGCCCCTTTACGAACCAAAGCTTTTGGGGAAAGCGAATGTCTGTGTGGCAGCGAATGCAGTTCCAAGGGACAGTGAAAACCAGCTACAGCATTCCGTGCTGGCAGCTTCTGTGTGGGCGCAATCGCTGGACGTTTCCAATTTGGCAGCCGGGCTCTGCGAGAGAGAGATACACAGTGTTGCCCCTTTACGAACCAAAGCTTTTGGGGAAAGCGAATGTCTGTGTGGCAGCGAATGCAGTTCCAGGGGACAGTGAAAACCAGCTACAGCATTCCGTGCTGGCAGCTTTCGTGTGGGTTCAATCGCTGGACGTTTCCAATTTGGCAGCCGGGCTCTGCGAGAGAGAGATACACAGTGTTGCCCCTTTACGAACCAAAGCTTTTGGGGAAAGCGAATGTCTGTGTGGCAGCGAATGCAGTTCCAAGGGACAGTGAAAACCAGCTACAGCATTCCATGCTGGCAGCTTTCGTGTGGGCGCAATCGCTGGACGTTTCCAATTTGGCAGCCGGGCTCTGCGAGAGAGAGATACACAGTGTTGCCCCTTTACGAACCAAAGCTTTTGGGGAAAGCGAATGTCTGTGTGGCAGCGAATGCAGTTCCAAGGGACAGTGAAAACCAGCTACAGCATTCCGTGCTGGCAGCTTTCGTGTGGGCGCAATCGCTGGACGTTTCCAATTTGGCAGCCGGGCTCTGCGAGAGAGAGATACACAGTGTTGCCCCTTTACGAACCAAAGCTTTTGGGGAAAGCGAATGTCTGTGTGGCAGCGAATGCAGTTCCAAGGGACAGTGAAAACCAGCTACAGCATTCCGTGCTGGCAGCTTCCGTGTGGGCGCAATCGCTGGACGTTTCCAATTTGGCAGCCGGGCTCTGCGAGAGAGAGATACACAGTGTTGCCCCTTTACGAACCAAAGCTTTTGGGGAAAGCGAATGTCTGTGTGGCAGCGAATGCAGTTCCAAGGGACAGTGAAAACCAGCTACAGCATTCCGTGCTGGCAGCTTTCGTGTGGGCGCAATCGCTGGACGTTTCCAATTTGGCAGCCGGGCTCTGCGAGAGAGAGATACACAGTGTTGCCCCTTTACGAACCAAAGCTTTTGGGGAAAGCGAATGTCTGTGTGGCAGCGAATGCAGTTCCAAGGGACAGTGAAAACCAGCTACAGCATTCCGTGCTGGCAGCTTTCGTGTGGGCGCAATCGCTGGACGTTTCGAATTTGGCAGCCGGGCTCTGCGAGAGAGAGATACACAGTGTTGCCCCTTTACGAACCAAAGCTTTTGGGGAAAGCGAATGTCTGTGTGGCAGCGAATGCAGTTCCAAGGGACAGTGAAAACCAGCTACAGCATTCCGTGCTGGCAGCTTTCGTGTGGGCGCAATCGCTGGACGTTTCCAATTTGGCAGCCGGGCTCTGCGAGAGAGAGATACACAGTGTTGCCCCTTTACGAACCAAAGCTTTTGGGGAAAGCGAATGTCTGTGTGGCAGCGAATGCAGTTCCAAGGGACAGTGAAAACTAGCTACAGCATTCCGTGCTGGCAGCTTTCGTGTGGGCGCAATCGCTGGACGTTTCCAATTTGGCAGCCGGGCTCTGCGAGAGAGAGATACACAGTGTTGCCCCTTTACGAACCAAAGCTTTTGGGGAAAGCGAATGTCTGTGTGGCAGCGAATGCAGTTCCAAGGGACAGTGAAAACCAGCTACAGCATTCGGTGCTGGCAGCTTTCGTGTGGGCGCAATCGCTGGACGTTTCCAATTTGGCAGCCGGGCTCTGCGAGAGAGAGATACACAGTGTTGCCCCTTTACGAACCAAAGCTTTTGGGGAAAGCGAATGTCTGTGTGGCAGCGAATGCAGTTCCAAGGGACAGTGAAAACCAGCTACAGCATTCCGTGCTGGCAGCTTTCGTGTGGGTTCAATCGCTGGCCGTTTCCAATTTGGCAGCCGGGCTCTGCGAGAGAGAGATACACAGTGTTGCCCCTTTAAGAACCAAAGCTTTTGGGGAAAGCGAATGTCTGTGTGGAAGCAAATGCAGTTCCAAGGGACAGTGAAAACCAGCTACAGCATTCCGTGCTGGCAGCTTTCGTGTGGGCGCAATCGCTGGACGTTTCGAATTTGGCAGCCGGGCTCTGCGAGAGAGAGATACACAGTGTTGCCCCTTTACGAACCAAAGCTTTTGGGGAAAGCGAATGTCTGTGTGGCAGCGAATGCAGTTCCAAGGGACAGTGAAAACCAGCTACAGCATTCCGTGCTGGCAGCTTTCGTGTGGGTTCAATCGCTGGACGTTTCGAATTTGGCAGCCGGGCTCTGCGAGAGAGAGATACACAGTGTTGCCCCTTTACGAACCAAAGCTTTTGGGGAAAGCGAATGTCTGTGTGGCAGCGAATGCAGTTCCAAGGGACAGTGAAAACCAACTACAGCATTCCGTGCTGGCAGCTTTCGTGTGGGCGCAATCGCTGGACGTTTCCAATTTGGCAGCCGGGCTCTGCGAGAGAGAGATACACAGTGTTGCCCCTTTACGAACCAAAGCTTTTGGGGAAAGCGAATGTCTGTGTGGCAGCGAATGCAGTTCCAAGGGACAGTGAAAACCAGCTACAGCATTCTGTGCTGGCAGCTTTCGTGTGGGCGCAATCGCTGGACGTTTCCAATTTGGCACCCGGGCTCTGCGAGAGACAGATACACAGTGTTGCCCCTTTACGAACCAAAGCTTTTGGGGAAAGCGAATGTCTGTGTGGCAGCGAATGCAGTTCCAAGGGACAGTGAAAACCAGCTACAGCATTCCGTGCTGGCAGCTTTCGTGTGGGCGCAATCGCTGGACGTTTCCAATTTGGCAGCCGGGCTCTGCGAGAGAGAGATACACAGTGTTGCCCCTTTACGAACCAAAGCTTTTGGGGAAAGCGAATGTCTGTGTGGCAGCGAATGCAGTTCCAAGGGACAGTGAAAACCAGCTACAGCATTCCGTGCTGGCAGCTTTCGTGTGTGCCCAATCGCTGGACGTTTCCAATTTGGCAGCCGGGCTCTGCGAGAGAGAGATACATAGTGTTGCCCCTTTACGATCCCAAGCTTTTGGGGAAAGCGAATGTCTGTGTGGCAGCGAATGCAGTTCCAAGGGACAGTGAAAACCAGCTACAGCATTCCGTGCTGGCAGCTTTCGTGTGGGCGCAATCGCTGGACGTTTCCAATTTGGCAGCCGGGCTCTGCGAGAGAGAGATACACAGTGTTGCCCCTTTACGAACCAAAGCTTTTGGGGAAAGCGAATGTCTGTGTGGCAGCGAATGCAGTTCCAAGGGACAGTGAAAACTAGCTACAGCATTCCGTGCTGGCAGCTTTCGTGTGGGCGCAATCGCTGGACGTTTCCAATTTGGCAGCCGGGCTCTGCGAGAGAGAGATACACAGTGTTGCCCCTTTACGAACCAAAGCTTTTGGGGAAAGCGAATGTCTGTGTGGCAGCGAATGCAGTTCCAAGGGACAGTGAAAACCAGCTACAGCATTCGGTGCTGGCAGCTTTCGTGTGGGCGCAATCGCTGGACGTTTCCAATTTGGCAGCCGGGCTCTGCGAGAGAGAGATACACAGTGTTGCCCCTTTACGAACCAAAGCTTTTGGGGAAAGCGAATGTCTGTGTGGCAGCGAATGCAGTTCCAAGGGACAGTGAAAACCAGCTACAGCATTCCGTGCTGGCAGCTTTCGTGTGGGTTCAATCGCTGGCCGTTTCCAATTTGGCAGCCGGGCTCTGCGAGAGAGAGATACACAGTGTTGCCCCTTTACGAACCAAAGCTTTTGGGGAAAGCGAATGTCTGTGTGGAAGCAAATACAGTTCCAAGGGACAGTGAAAACCAGCTACAGCATTCCGTGCTGGCAGCTTTCGTGTGGGCGCAATCGCTGGACGTTTCGAATTTGGCAGCCGGGCTCTGCGAGAGAGAGATACACAGTGTTGCCCCTTTACGAACCAAAGCTTTTGGGGAAAGCGAATGTCTGTGTGGCAGCGAATGCAGTTCCAAGGGACAGTGAAAACCAGCTACAGCATTCCGTGCTGGCAGCTTTCGTGTGGGCGCAATCGCTGGACGTTTCGAATTTGGCAGCCGGGCTCTGCGAGAGAGAGATACACAGTGTTGCCCCTTTACGAACCAAAGCTTTTGGGGAAAGCGAATGTCTGTGTGGCAGCGAATGCAGTTCCAAGGGACAGTGAAAACCAACTACAGCATTCCGTGCTGGCAGCTTTCGTGTGGGCGCAATCGCTGGACGTTTCCAATTTGGCAGCCGGGCTCTGCGAGAGAGAGATACACAGTGTTGCCCCTTTACGAACCAAAGCTTTTGGGGAAAGCGAATGTCTGTGTGGCAGCGAATGCAGTTCCAAGGGACAGTGAAAACCAGCTACAGCATTCTGTGCTGGCAGCTTTCGTGTGGGCGCAATCGCTGGACGTTTCGAATTTGGCAGCCGCGCTCTGCGAGAGAGAGATACACAGTGTTGCCCCTTTACGAACCAAAGCTTTTGGGGAAAGCGAATGTCTGTGTGGCAGCGAATGCAGTTCCAAGGGACAGTGAAAACCAGCTACAGCATTCCGTGCTGGCAGCTTTCGTGTGGGCGCAATCGCTGGACGTTTCGAATTTGGCAGCCGAGCTCTGCGAGAGAGAGATACAGAGTATTGCCCCTTTACGAACCAAAGCTTTTGGGGAAAGCGAATGTCTGTGTGGCAGCGAATGCAGTTCCAAGGGACAGTGAAAACCAGCTACAGCATTCCGTGCTGGCAGCTTTCGTGTGGGTTCACTCGCTAGACGTTTCGAATTTGGCAGCCGGGCTCTGCGAGAGCGAGATACACAGTGTTGCCCCTTTACGAACCCAAGCTTTTGGGGAAAGCGAATGTCTGTGTGGCAGCGAATGCAGTTCCAAGGGACAGTGAAAACCAGCTACAGCATTCCGTGCTGGCAGCTTTCGTGTGGGCGCAATCGCTGGACGTTTCCAATTTGGCAGCCGGGCTCTGCGAGAGAGAGATACACAGTGTTGCCCCTTTACGAACCAAAGCTTTTGGGGAAAGCGAATGTCTGTGTGGCAGCGAATGCAGTTCCAAGGGACAGTGAAAACCAGCTACAGCATTCCGTGCTGGTAGCTTTCGTGTGGGTTCAATCGCTGGACGTTTCGAATTTGGCAGCCGGCCTCTGCGAGAGAGAGATACACAGTGTTGCCCCTTTACGAACCAAAGCTTTTGGGGAAAGCGAATGTCTGTGTGGCAGCGAATGCAGTTCCAAGGGACAGTTAAAACCATCTACAGCATTCCATGCTGGCAGCTTTCGTGTGGGCGCAATCGCTGGACGTTTCCAATTTGGCAGCCGGGCTCTGCGAGAGAGAGATACACAGTGTTGCCCCTTTACGAACCAAAGCTTTTGGGGAAAGCGAATGTCTGTGTGGCAGCGAATGCAGTTCCAAGGGACAGTGAAAACCAGCTACAGCATTCCGTGCTGGCAGCTTTCGTGTGGGCGCAATCGCTGGACGTTTCCAATTTGGCAGCCGGGCTCTGCGAGAGAGAGATACACAGTGTTGCCCCTTTACGAACCAAAGCTTTTGGGGAAAGCGAATGTCTGTGTGGCAGCGAATGCAGTTCCAGGGGACAGTGAAAACCAGCTACAGCATTCCGTGCTGGCAGCTTTCGTGTGGGTTCAATCGCTGGACGTTTCCAATTTGGCAGCCGGGCTCTGCGAGAGAGAGATACACAGTGTTGCCCCTTTACGAACCAAAGCTTTTGGGGAAAGCGAATGTCTGTGTGGCAGCGAATGCAGTTCCAAGGGACAGTGAAAACCAGCTACAGCATTCCATGCTGGCAGCTTTCGTGTGGGCGCAATCGCTGGACGTTTCCAATTTGGCAGCCGGGCTCTGCGAGAGAGAGATACACAGTGTTGCCCCTTTACGAACCAAAGCTTTTGGGGAAAGCGAATGTCTGTGTGGCAGCGAATGCAGTTCCAAGGGACAGTGAAAACCAGCTACAGCATTCCGTGCTGGCAGCTTCTGTGTGGGCGCAATCGCTGGACGTTTCCAATTTGGCAGCCGGGCTCTGCGAGAGAGAGATACACAGTGTTGCCCCTTTACGAACCAAAGCTTTTGGGGAAAGCGAATGTCTGTGTGGCAGCGAATGCAGTTCCAAGGGACAGTGAAAACCAGCTACAGCATTCCGTGCTGGCAGCTTTCGTGTGGGCGCAATCGCTGGACGTTTCCAATTTGGCAGCCGGGCTCTGCGAGAGCGAGACACAGAGTGTTGCCCCTTTACGAACCCAAGCTTTTGGGGAAAGCGAATGTCTGTGTGGCAGCGAATGCAGTTCCAAGGGACAGTGAAAACCAGCTACAGCATTCCGTGCTGGCAGCTTTCGTGTGGGCGCAATCGCTGGACGTTTCCAATTTGGCAGCCGGGCTCTGCGAGAGAGAGATACACAGTGTTGCCCCTTTACGAACCAAAGCTTTTGGGGAAAGCGAATGTCTGTGTGGCAGCGAATGCAGTTCCAAGGGACAGTGAAAACCAGCTACAGCATTCCGTGCTGGCAGCTTTCGTGTGGGCGCAATCGCTGGACGTTTCGAATTTGGCAGCCGGGCTCTGCGAGAGAGAGATACACAGTGTTGCCCCTTTACGAACCCAAGCTTTTGGGGAAAGCGAATGTCTGTGTGGCAGCGAATGCAGTTCCAAGGGACAGTGAAAACCAACTACAGCATTCCGTGCTGGCAGCTTTCGTGTGGGCGCAATCGCTGGACGTTTCCAATTTGGCAGCCGGGCTCTGCGAGAGAGAGATACACAGTGTTGCCCCTTTACGAACCAAAGCTTTTGGGGAAAGCGAATGTCTGTGTGGCAGCGAATGCAGTTCCAAGGGACAGTGAAAACCAGCTACAGCATTCTGTGCTGGCAGCTTTCGTGTGGGCGCAATCGCTGGACGTTTCCAATTTGGCAGCCGGGCTCTGCGAGAGAGAGATACACAGTGTTGCCCCTTTACGAACCAAAGCTTTTGGGGAAAGCGAATGTCTGTGTGGCAGCGAATGCAGTTCCAAGGGACAGTGAAAACCAGCTACAGCATTCCGTGCTGGCAGCTTTCGTGTGGGTTCAATCGCTGGACTTTTCCAATTTGGCAGCCGGGCTCTGCGAGAGAGAGATACACAGTGTTGCCCCTTTACGAACCAAAGCTTTTGGGGAAAGCGAATGTCTGTGTGGCAGCGAATGCAGTTCCAAGGGACAGTGAAAACGAGCTACAGTATTCCGTGCTGGCAGCTTTCGTGTGGGTTCAATCGCTAGACGTTTCGAATTTGGCAGCCGGGCCCTGCGAGAGCGAGATACACAGTGTTGCCCCTTTACGAACCCAAGCTTTTGGGGAAAGCGAATGTCTGTGTGGCAGCGAATGCAGTTCCAAGGGACAGTGAAAACCAGCTACAGCATTCCGTGCTGGCAGCTTTCGTGTGGGCGCAATCGCTGGACGTTTCCAATTTGGCAGCCGGGCTCTGCGAGAGAGAGATACACAGTGTTGCCCCTTTACGAACCAAAGCTTTTGGGGAAAGCGAATGTCTGTGTGGCAGCGAATGCAGTTCCAAGGGACAGTGAAAACCAGCTACAGCATTCTGTGCTGGCAGCTTTCGTGTGGGCGCAATCGCTGGACGTTTCCAATTTGGCAGCCGGGCTCTGCGAGAGAGAGATACACAGTGTTGCCCCTTTACGAACCAAAGCTTTTGGGGAAAGCGAATGTCTGTGTGGCAGCGAATGCAGTTCCAAGGGACAGTGAAAACCAGCTACAGCATTCCGTGCTGGCAGCTTTCGTGTCGGTTCAATCGCTGGACGTTTCCAATTTGGCAGCCGGGCTCTGCGAGAGAGAGATACACAGTGTTGCCCCTTTACGAACCCAAGCATTTGGGGAAAGCGAATGTCTGTGTGGCAGCGAATGCAGTTCCAAGGGACAGTGAAAACCAGCTACAGCATTCCGTGCTGGCAGCTTCCGTGTGGGCGCAATCGCTGGACGTTTCGAATTTGGCAGCCGGGCTCTGCGAGAGCGAGACACAGAGTGTTGCCCCTTTACGAACCCAAACTTTTGGGGAAAGCGAATGTCTGTGTGGCAGCGAATGCAGTTCCAAGGGACAGTGAAAACCAGCTACAGCATTCCGTGCTGGCAGCTTCCGTGTGGGCGCAATCGCTGGACGTTTCCAATTTGGCAGCCGGGCTCTGCGAGAGAGAGATACACAGTGTTGCCCCTTTACGAACCAAAGCTTTTGGGGAAAGCGAATGTCTGTGTGGCAGCGAATGCAGTTCCAAGGGACAGTGAAAACCAGCTACAGCATTCCGTGCTGGCAGCTTTCGTGTGGGCGCAATCGCTGGACGTTTCCAATTTGGCAGCCGGGCTCTGCGAGAGAGAGATACACAGTGTTGCCCCTTTACGAACCCAAGCATTTGGGGAAAGCGAATGTCTGTGTGGCAGCGAATGCAGTTCCAAGGGACAGTGAAAACCAGCTACAGCATTCCGTGCTGGCAGCTTTCGTGTGGGCGCAATCGCTGGACGTTTCCAATTTGGCAGCCGGGCTCTGCGAGAGAGAGATACACAGTGTTGCCCCTTTACGAACCAAAGCTTTTGGGGAAAGCGAATGTCTGTGTGGCAGCGAATGCAGTTCCAAGGGACAGTGAAAACCAGCTACAGCATTCTGTGCTGGCAGCTTTCGTGTGGGCGCAATCGCTGGACGTTTCCAATTTGGCAGCCGGGCTCTGCGAGAGAGAGATACACAGTGTTGCCCCTTTACGAACCAAAGCTTTTGGGGAAAGCGAATGTCTGTGTGGCAGCGAATGCAGTTCCAAGGGACAGTGAAAACCAGCTACAGCATTCCGTGCTGGCAACTTTCGTGTGGGCGCAATCGCTGGACGTTTCCAATTTGGCAGCCGGGCTCTGCGAGAGAGAGATACACAGTGTTGCCCCTTTACGAACCAAAGCTTTTGGGGAAAGCGAATGTCTGTGTGGCAGCGAATGCAGTTCCAAGGGACAGTGAAAACCAGCTACAGCATTCCTTGCTGGCATCTTTCGTGTGGGTTCAATCGCTAGACGTTTCGAATTTGGCAGCCGGGCTCTGCGAGAGCGAGATACACAGTGTTGCCCCTTTACGAACCCAAGCTTTTGGGGAAAGTGAATGTCTGTGTGGCAGCGAATGCAGTTCCAAGGGACAGTGAAAACCAGCTACAGCATTCCGTGCTGGCAGCTTTCGTGTGGGCGCAATCGCTGGACGTTTCCAATTTGGCAGCCGGGCTCTGCGAGAGAGAGATACACAGTGTTGCCCCTTTACGAACCAAAGCTTTTGGGGAAAGCGAATGTCTGTGTGGCAGCGAATGCAGTTCCAAGGGACAGTGAAAACCAGCTACAGCATTCCGTGCTGGCAGCTTTCGTGTGGGTTCAATCGCTGGACGTTTCCAATTTGGCAGCCGGGCTCTGCGAGAGCGAGATACACAGTGTTGCCCCTTTACGAACCAAAGCTTTTGGGGAAAGCGAATGTCTGTGTGGCAGCGAATGCAGTTCCAAGGGACAGTGAAAACCAGCTACAGCATTCCGTGCTGGCAGCTTTCGTGTGGGTTCAATCGCTGGACGTTTCCAATTTGGCAGCCGGGCTCTGCGAGAGCGAGATACACAGTGTTGCCCCTTTACGAACCAAAGCTTTTGGGGAAAGCGAATGTCTGTGTGGCAGCGAATGCAGTTCCAAGGGACAGTGAAAACCAGCTACAGCATTCCATGCTGGCAGCTTTCGTGTGGGTGCAATCGCTGGACGTTTCCAATTTGGCAGCCGGGCTCTGCGAGAGAGAGATACACAGTGTTGCCCCATTACCAAGCAAAGCTTTTGGGGAAAGCGAATGTCTGTGTGGCAGCGAATGCAGTTCCAAGGGACAGTGAAAACCAGCTACAGCATTCCGTGCTGGCAGCTTCTGTGTGGGCGCAATCGCTGGACGTTTCCAATTTGGCAGCCGGGCTCTGCGAGAGAGAGATACACAGTGTTGCCCCTTTACGAACCAAAGCTTTTGGGGAAAGCGAATGTCTGTGTGGCAGCGAATGCAGTTCCAAGGGACAGTGAAAACCAGCTACAGCATTCCGTGCTGGCAGCTTTCGTGTGGGCGCAATCGCTGGACGTTTCCAATTTGGCAGCCGGGCTCTGCGAGAGAGAGATACACAGTGTTGCCCCTTTACGAACCAAAGCTTTTGGGGAAAGCGAATGTCTGTGTGGCAGCGAATGCAGTTCCAAGGGACAGTGAAAACCAGCTACAGCATTCCGTGCTGGCAGCTTCCGTGTGGGAGCAATCGCTGGACGTTTCGAATTTGGCAGCCGGGCTCTGCGAGAGCGAGATACACAGTGTTGCCCCTTTACGAACCCAAGCTTTTGGGGAAAGCGAATGTCTGTGTGGCAGCGAATGCAGTTCCAAGGGACAGTGAAAACCAGCTACAGCATTCTGTGCTGGCAGCTTTCGTGTGGGCGCAATCGCTGGACGTTTCCAATTTGGCAGCCGGGCTCTGCGAGAGAGAGATACACAGTGTTGCCCCTTTACGAACCCAAGCATTTGGGGAAAGCGAATGTCTGTGTGGCAGCGAATGCAGTTCCAAGGGACAGTGAAAACCAGCTACAGCATTCCGTGCTGGCAGCTTTCGTGTGGGCGCAATCGCTGGACGTTTCGAATTTGGCAGCCGGGCTCTGCGAGAGAGAGATACACAGTGTTGCCCCTTTACCAAGCAAAGCTTTTGAGGAAAGCGAATGTCTGTGTGGCAGCGAATGCAGTTCCAAGGGACAGTGAAAACCAGCTACAGCATTCCGTGCTGGCAGCTTTCGTGTGGGCGCAATCGCTGGACGTTTCGAATTTGGCAGCCGGTCTCTGCGAGAGCGAGATACACAGTGTTGCCCCTTTACCAAGCAAAGCTTTTGGGGAAAGCGAATGTCTGTGTGGCAGCGAATGCAGTTCCAAGGGACAGTGAAAACCAGCTATAGCATTCCGTGCTGGCAGCTTTCGTGTGGGCGCAATCGCTGGACGTTTCCAATTTGGCAGCCGGGCTCTGCGAGAGAGAGATACACAGTGTTGCCCCTTTACGAACCAAAGCTTTTGGGGAAAGCGAATGTCTGTGTGGCAGCGAATGCAGTTCCAAGGGACAGTGAAAACCAGCTACAGCATTCCGTGCTGGCAGCTTTCGTGTGGGCGCAATCGCTGGACGTTTCCAATTTGGCAGCCGGGCTCTGCGAGAGAGAGATACACAGTATTGCCCCTTTACGAACCAAAGCTTTTGGGGAAAGCGAATGTCTGTGTGGCAGCGAATGCAGTTCCAAGGGACAGTGAAAACCAGCTACAGCATTCTGTGCTGGCAGCTTTCGTGTGGGCGCAATCGCTGGACGTTTCCAATTTGGCAGCCGGGCTCTGCGAGAGACAGATACACAGTGTTGCCCCTTTACGAACCAAAGCTTTTGGGGAAAGCGAATGTCTGTGTGGCAGCGAATGCAGTTCCAAGGGACAGTGAAAACCAGCTACAGCATTCCGTGCTGGCAGCTTTCGTGTGGGCGCAATCGCTGGACGTTTCCAATTTGGCAGCCGGGCTCTGCGAGAGAGAGATACACAGTGTTGCCCCTTTACGAACCAAAGCTTTTGGGGAAAGCGAATGTCTGTGTGGCAGCGAATGCAGTTCCAAGGGACAGTGAAAACCAGCTACAGCATTCCGTGCTGGCAGCTTCCGTGTGGGCGCAATCGCTGGACGTTTCGAATTTGGCAGCCGGGCTCTGCGAGAGCGAGACACAGAGTGTTGCCCCTTTACGAACCCAAACTTTTGGGGAAAGCGAATGTCTGTGTTGCAGCGAATGCAGTTCCAAGGGACAGTGAAAACCAGCTACAGCATTCCGTGCTGGCAGCTTCCGTGTGGGCGCAATCGCTGGACGTTTCCAATTTGGCAGCCGGGCTCTGCGAGAGAGAGATACACAGTGTTGCCCCTTTACGAACCAAAGCTTTTGGGGAAAGCGAATGTCTGTGTGGCAGCGAATGCAGTTCCAAGGGACAGTGAAAACCAGCTACAGCATTCCGTGCTGGCAGCTTTCGTGTGGGCGCAATCGCTGGACGTTTCGAATTTGGCAGCCGGGCTCTGCGAGAGAGAGATACACAGTGTTGCCCCTTTACGAACCCAAGCATTTGGGGAAAGCGAATGTCTGTGTGGCAGCGAATGCAGTTCCAAGGGACAGTGAAAACCAGCTACAGCATTCCGTGCTGCAGCTTTCGTGTGGGCGCAATCGCTGGACGTTTCGAATTTGGCAGCCGGGCTCTGCGAGAGAGAGATACACAGTGTTGCCCCTTTACGAACCAAAGCTTTTGGGGAAAGCGAATGTCTGTGTGGCAGCGAATGCAGTTCCAAGGGACAGTGAAAACCAGCTACAGCATTCTGTGCTGGCAGCTTTCGTGTGGGCGCAATCGCTGGACGTTTCCAATTTGGCAGCCGGGCTCTGCGAGAGAGAGATACACAGTGTTGCCCCTTTACGAACCAAAGCTTTTGGGGAAAGCGAATGTCTGTGTGGCAGCGAATGCAGTTCCAAGGGACAGTGAAAACCAGCTACAGCATTCCGTGCTGGCAACTTTCGTGTGGGCGCAATCGCTGGACGTTTCCAATTTGGCAGCCGGGCTCTGCGAGAGAGAGATACACAGTGTTGCCCCTTTACGAACCAAAGCTTTTGGGGAAAGCGAATGTCTGTGTGGCAGCGAATGCAGTTCCAAGGGACAGTGAAAACCAGCTACAGCATTCTGTGCTGGCAGCTTTCGTGTGGGTTCAATCGCTAGACGTTTCGAATTTGGCAGCCGGGCTCTGCGAGAGCGAGATACACAGTGTTGCCCCTTTACGAACCCAAGCTTTTGGGGAAAGTGAATGTCTGTGTGGCAGCGAATGCAGTTCCAAGGGACAGTGAAAACCAGCTACAGCATTCCGTGCTGGCAGCTTTCGTGTGGGCGCAATCGCTGGACGTTTCCAATTTGGCAGCCGGGCTCTGCGAGAGAGAGATACACAGTGTTGCCCCTTTACGAACCAAAGCTTTTGGGGAAAGCGAATGTCTGTGTGGCAGCGAATGCAGTTCCAAGGGACAGTGAAAACCAGCTACAGCATTCTGTGCTGGCAGCTTTCGTGTGGGCGCAATCGCTGGACGTTTCCAATTTGGCAGCCGGGCTCTGCGAGAGAGAGATACACAGTGTTGCCCCTTTACGAACCAAAGCTTTTGGGGAAAGCGAATGTCTGTGTGGCAGCGAATGCAGTTCCAAGGGACAGTGAAAACCAGCTACAGCATTCCGTGCTGGCAGCTTTCGTGTGGGTTCAATCGCTGGACGTTTCCAATTTGGCAGCCGGGCTCTGCGAGAGCGAGATACACAGTGTTGCCCCTTTACGAACCAAAGCTTTTGGGGAAAGCGAATGTCTGTGTGGCAGCGAATGCAGTTCCAAGGGACAGTGAAAACCAGCTACAGCATTCCATGCTGGCAGCTTTCGTGTGGGCGCAATCGCTGGACGTTTCCAATTTGGCAGCCGGGCTCTGCGAGAGAGAGATACACAGTGTTGCCCCTTTACGAACCAAAGCTTTTGGGGAAAGCGAATGTCTGTGTGGCAGCGAATGCAGTTCCAAGGGACAGTGAAAACCAGCTACAGCATTCCATGCTGGCAGCTTTCGTGTGGGCGCAATCGCTGGACGTTTCCAATTTGGCAGCCGGGCTCTGCGAGAGAGAGATACACAGTGTTGCCCCTTTACGAACCAAAGCTTTTGGGGAAAGCGAATGTCTGTGTGGCAGCGAATGCAGTTCCAAGGGACAGTGAAAACCAGCTACAGCATTCCGTGCTGGCAGCTTCCGTGTGGGAGCAATCGCTGGACGTTTCGAATTTGGCAGCCGGGCTCTGCGAGAGCGAGATACACAGTGTTGCCCCTTTACGAACCCAAGCTTTTGGGGAAAGCGAATGTCTGTGTGGCAGCGAATGCAGTTCCAAGGGACAGTGAAAACCAGCTACAGCATTCTGTGCTGGCAGCTTTCGTGTGGGCGCAATCGCTGGACGTTTCCAATTTGGCAGCCGGGCTCTGCGAGAGAGAGATACACAGTGTTGCCCCTTTACGAACCAAAGCTTTTGGGGAAAGCGAATGTCTGTGTGGCAGCGAATGCAGTTCCAAGGGACAGTGAAAACCAGCTACAGCATTCCGTGCTGGCAGCTTTCGTGTGGGCGCAATCGCTGGACGTTTCGAATTTGGCAGCCGGGCTCTGCGAGAGAGAGATACACAGTGTTGCCCCTTTACCAAGCAAAGCTTTTGAGGAAAGCGAATGTCTGTGTGGCAGCGAATGCAGTTCCAAGGGACAGTGAAAACCAGCTACAGCATTCCGTGCTGGCAGCTTTCGTGTGGGCGCAATCGCTGGACGTTTCGAATTTGGCAGCCGGTCTCTGCGAGAGCGAGATACACAGTGTTGCCCCTTTACCAAGCAAAGCTTTTGGGGAAAGCGAATGTCTGTGTGGCAGCAAATGCAGTTCCAAGGGACAGTGAAAACCAGCTATAGCATTCCGTGCTGGCAGCTTTCGTGTGGGCGCAATCGCTGGACGTTTCCAATTTGGCAGCCGGGCTCTGCGAGAGCGAGATACACAGTGTTGCCCCTTTACGAACCAAAGCTTTTGGGGAAAGCGAATGTCTGTGTGGCAGCGAATGCAGTTCCAAGGGACAGTGAAAACCAGCTACAGCATTCCGTGCTGGCAGCTTTCGTGTGGGCGCAATCGCTGGACGTTTCCAATTTGGCAGCCGGGCTCTGCGAGAGAGAGATACACAGTATTGCCCCTTTACGAACCAAAGCTTTTGGGGAAAGCGAATGTCTGTGTGGCAGCGAATGCAGTTCCAAGGGACAGTGAAAACCGGCTACAGCATTCTGTGCTGGCAGCTTTCGTGTGGGCGCAATCGCTGGACGTTTCCAATTTGGCAGCCGGGCTCTGCGAGAGACAGATACACAGTGTTGCCCCTTTACGAACCAAAGCTTTTGGGGAAAGCGAATGTCTGTGTGGCAGCGAATGCAGTTCCAAGGGACAGTGAAAACCAGCTACAGCATTCCGTGCTGGCAGCTTTCGTGTGGGCGCAATCGCTGGACGTTTCCAATTTGGCAGCCGGGCTCTGCGAGAGAGAGATACACAGTGTTGCCCCTTTACGAACCAAAGCTTTTGGGGAAAGCGAATGTCTGTGTGGCAGCGAATGCAGTTCCAAGGGACAGTGAAAACCAGCTACAGCATTCCGTGCTGGCAGCTTCCGTGTGGGCGCAATCGCTGGACGTTTCGAATTTGGCAGCCGGGCTCTGCGAGAGCGAGACACAGAGTGTTGCCCCTTTACGAACCCAAAGTTTTGGGGAAAGCGAATGTCTGTGTTGCAGCGAATGCAGTTCCAAGGGACAGTGAAAACGAGCTACAGCATTCCGTGCTGGCAGCTTCCGTGTGGGCGCAATCGCTGGACGTTTCCAATTTGGCAGCCGGGCTCTGCGAGAGAGAGATACACAGTGTTGCCCCTTTACGAACCAAAGCTTTTGGGGAAAGCGAATGTCTGTGTGGCAGCGAATGCAGTTCCAAGGGACAGTGAAAACCAGCTACAGCATTCCGTGCTGGCAGCTTTCGTGTGGGTTCAATCGCTGGACGTTTCCAATTTGGCAGCCGGGCTCTGCGAGAGCGAGATACACAGTGTTGCCCCTTTACGAACCAAAGCTTTTGGGGAAAGCGAATGTCTGTGTGGCAGCGAATGCAGTTCCAAGGGACAGTGAAAACCAGCTACAGCATTCCGTGCTGGCAGCTTTCGTGTGGGCGCAATCGCTGGACGTTTCGAATTTGGCAGCCGGGCTCTGCGAGAGAGAGATACACAGTGTTGCCCCTTTACGAACCCAAGCATTTGGGGAAAGCGAATGTCTGTGTGGCAGCGAATGCAGTTCCAAGGGACAGTGAAAACCAGCTACAGCATTCCGTGCTGGCAGCTTTCGTGTGGGCGCAATCGCTGGACGTTTCGAATTTGGCAGCCGGGCTCTGCGAGAGAGAGATACACAGTGTTGCCCCTTTACGAACCAAAGCTTTTGGGGAAAGCGAATGTCTGTGTGGCAGCGAATGCAGTTCCAAGGGACAGTGAAAACCAGCTACAGCATTCTGTGCTGGCAGCTTTCGTGTGGGCGCAATCGCTGGACGTTTCCAATTTGGCAGCCGGGCTCTGCGAGAGAGAGATACACAGTGTTGCCCCTTTACGAACCAAAGCTTTTGGGGAAAGCGAATGTCTGTGTGGCAGCGAATGCAGTTCCAAGGGACAGTGAAAACCAGCTACAGCATTCCGTGCTGGCAACTTTCGTGTGGGCGCAATCGCTGGACGTTTCCAATTTGGCAGCCGGGCTCTGCGAGAGAGAGATACACAGTGTTGCCCCTTTACGAACCAAAGCTTTTGGGGAAAGCGAATGTCTGTGTGGCAGCGAATGCAGTTCCAAGGGACAGTGAAAACCAGCTACAGCATTCCTTGCTGGCATCTTTCGTGTGGGTTCAATCGCTAGACGTTTCGAATTTGGCAGCCGGGCTCTGCGAGAGCGAGATACACAGTGTTGCCCCTTTACGAACCCAAGCTTTTGGGGAAAGTGAATGTCTGTGTGGCAGCGAATGCAGTTCCAAGGGACAGTGAAAACCAGCTACAGCATTCCGTGCTGGCAGCTTTCGTGTGGGCGCAATCGCTGGACGTTTCCAATTTGGCAGCCGGGCTCTGCGAGAGAGAGATACACAGTGTTGCCCCTTTACGAACCAAAGCTTTTGGGGAAAGCGAATGTCTCTGTGGCAGCGAATGCAGTTCCAAGGGACAGTGAAAACCAGCTACAGCATTCTGTGCTGGCAGCTTTCGTGTGGGCGCAATCGCTGGACGTTTCCAATTTGGCAGCCGGGCTCTGCGAGAGAGAGATACACAGTGTTGCCCCTTTACGAACCAAAGCTTTTGGGGAAAGCGAATGTCTGTGTGGCAGCGAATGCAGTTCCAAGGGACAGTGAAAACCAGCTACAGCATTCCGTGCTGGCAGCTTTCGTGTGGGTTCAATCGCTGGACGTTTCCAATTTGGCAGCCGGGCTCTGCGAGAGCGAGATACACAGTGTTGCCCCTTTACGAACCAAAGCTTTTGGGGAAAGCGAATGTCTGTGTGGCAGCGAATGCAGTTCCAAGGGACAGTGAAAACCAGCTACAGCATTCCATGCTGGCAGCTTTCGTGTGGGCGCAATCGCTGGACGTTTCCAATTTGGCAGCCGGGCTCTGCGAGAGAGAGATACACAGTGTTGCCCCTTTACGAACCAAAGCTTTTGGGGAAAGCGAATGTCTGTGTGGCAGCGAATGCAGTTCCAAGGGACAGTGAAAACCAGCTACAGCATTCCATGCTGGCAGCTTTCGTGTGGGCGCAATCGCTGGACGTTTCCAATTTGGCAGCCGGGCTCTGCGAGAGAGAGATACACAGTGTTGCCCCTTTACGAACCAAAGCTTTTGGGGAAAGCGAATGTCTGTGTGGCAGCGAATGCAGTTCCAAGGGACAGTGAAAACCAGCTACAGCATTCCGTGCTGGCAGCTTCTGTGTGGGCGCAATCGCTGGACGTTTCCAATTTGGCAGCCGGGCTCTGCGAGAGAGAGATACACAGTGTTGCCCCTTTACGAACCAAAGCTTTTGGGGAAAGTGAATGTCTGTGTGGCAGCGAATGCAGTTCCAAGGGACAGTGAAAACCAGCTACAGCATTCCGTGCTGGCAGCTTTCGTGTGGGTTCAATCGCTGGAGGTTTCCAATTTGGCAGCCGGGCTCTGCGAGAGCGAGATACACAGTGTTGCCCCTTTACGAACCAAAGCTTTTGGGGAAAGCGAATGTCTGTGTGGCAGCGAATGCAGTTCCAAGGGACAGTGAAAACCAGCTACAGCATTCCATGCTGGCAGCTTTCGTGTGGGTGCAATCGCTGGACGTTTCCAATTTGGCAGCCGGGCTCTGCGAGAGAGAGATACACAGTGTTGCCCCATTACCAAGCAAAGCTTTTGGGGAAAGCGAATGTCTGTGTGGCAGCGAATGCAGTTCCAAGGGACAGTGAAAACCAGCTACAGCATTCCGTGCTGGCAGCTTCTGTGTGGGCGCAATCGCTGGACGTTTCCAATTTGGCAGCCGGGCTCTGCGAGAGAGAGATACACAGTGTTGCCCCTTTACGAACCAAAGCTTTTGGGGAAAGCGAATGTCTGTGTGGCAGCGAATGCAGTTCCAAGGGACAGTGAAAACCAGCTACAGCATTCCGTGCTGGCAGCTTTCGTGTGGGCGCAATCGCTGGACGTTTCCAATTTGGCAGCCGGGCTCTGCGAGAGAGAGATACACAGTGTTGCCCCTTTACGAACCAAAGCTTTTGGGGAAAGCGAATGTCTGTGTGGCAGCGAATGCAGTTCCAAGGGACAGTGAAAACCAGCTACAGCATTCCGTGCTGGCAGCTTCCGTGTGGGAGCAATCGCTGGACGTTTCGAATTTGGCAGCCGGGCTCTGCGAGAGCGAGATACACAGTGTTGCCCCTTTACGAACCCAAGCTTTTGGGGAAAGCGAATGTCTGTGTGGCAGCGAATGCAGTTCCAAGGGACAGTGAAAACCAGCTACAGCATTCCGTGCTGGCAGCTTTCGTGTGGGCGCAATCGCTGGACGTTTCCAATTTGGCAGCCGGGCTCTGCGAGAGAGAGATACACAGTGTTGCCCCTTTACGAACCAAAGCTTTTGGGGAAAGCGAATGTCTGTGTGGCAGCGAATGCAGTTCCAAGGGACAGTGAAAACCAGCTACAGCATTCCGTGCTGGCAGCTTTCGTGTGGGCGCAATCGCTGGACGTTTCGAATTTGGCAGCCGGGCTCTGCGAGAGAGAGATACACAGTGTTGCCCCTTTACCAAGCAAAGCTTTTGAGGAAAGCGAATGTCTGTGTGGCAGCGAATGCAGTTCCAAGGGACAGTGAAAACCAGCTACAGCATTCCGTGCTGGCAGCTTTCGTGTGGGCGCAATCGCTGGACGTTTCGAATTTGGCAGCCGGGCTCTGCGAGAGCGAGATACACAGTGTTGCCCCTTTACCAAGCAAAGCTTTTGGGGAAAGCGAATGTCTGTGTGGCAGCGAATGCAGTTCCAAGGGACAGTGAAAACCAGCTATAGCATTCCGTGCTGGCAGCTTTCGTGTGGGCGCAATCGCTGGACGTTTCCAATTTGGCAGCCGGGCTCTGCGAGAGCGAGATACACAGTGTTGCCCCTTTACGAACCAAAGCTTTTGGGGAAAGCGAATGTCTGTGTGGCAGCGAATGCAGTTCCAAGGGACAGTGAAAACCAGCTACAGCATTCCGTGCTGGCAGCTTTCGTGTGGGCGCAATCGCTGGACGTTTCCAATTTGGCAGCCGGGCTCTGCGAGAGAGAGATACACAGTGTTGCCCCTTTACGAACCCAAGCTTTTGGGGAAAGCGAATGTCTGTGTGGCAGCGAATGCAGTTCCAAGGGACAGTGAAAACCAGCTACAGCATTCCGTGCTGGCAGCTTCTGTGTGGGCGCAATCGCTGGACGTTTCCAATTTGGCAGCCGGGCTCTGCGAGAGAGAGATACACAGTGTTGCCCCTTTACGAACCAAAGCTTTTGGGGAAAGTGAATGTCTGTGTGGCAGCGAATGCAGTTCCAAGGGACAGTGAAAACCAGCTACAGCATTCCGTGCTGGCAGCTTTCGTGTGGGTTCAATCGCTGGACGTTTCCAATTTGGCAGCCGGGCTCTGCGAGAGCGAGATACACAGTGTTGCCCCTTTACGAACCCAAGCATTTGGGGAAAGCGAATGTCTGTGTGGCAGCGAATGCAGTTCCAAGGGACAGTGAAAACCAGCTACAGCATTCCATGCTGGCAGCTTTCGTGTGGGTGCAATCGCTGGACGTTTCCAATTTGGCAGCCGGGCTCTGCGAGAGAGAGATACACAGTGTTGCCCCATTACCAAGCAAAGCTTTTGGGGAAAGCGAATGTCTGTGTGGCAGCGAATGCAGTTCCAAGGGACAGTGAAAACCAGCTACAGCATTCCGTGCTGGCAGCTTCTGTGTGGGCGCAATCGCTGGACGTTTCCAATTTGGCAGCCGGGCTCTGCGAGAGAGAGATACACAGTGTTGCCCCTTTACGAACCAAAGCTTTTGGGGAAAGCGAATGTCTGTGTGGCAGCGAATGCAGTTCCAAGGGACAGTGAAAACCAGCTACAGCATTCCGTGCTGGCAGCTTTCGTGTGGGCGCAATCGCTGGACGTTTCCAATTTGGCAGCCGGGCTCTGCGAGAGAGAGATACACAGTGTTGCCCCTTTACGAACCAAAGCTTTTGGGGAAAGCGAATGTCTGTGTGGCAGCGAATGCAGTTCCAAGGGACAGTGAAAACCAGCTACAGCATTCCGTGCTGGCAGCTTCCGTGTGGGAGCAATCGCTGGACGTTTCGAATTTGGCAGCCGGGCTCTGCGAGAGCGAGATACACAGTGTTGCCCCTTTACGAACCCAAGCTTTTGGGGAAAGCGAATGTCTGTGTGGCAGCGAATGCAGTTCCAAGGGACAGTGAAAACCAGCTACAGCATTCTGTGCTGGCAGCTTTCGTGTGGGCGCAATCGCTGGACGTTTCCAATTTGGCAGCCGGGCTCTGCGAGAGAGAGATACACAGTGTTGCCCCTTTACGAACCAAAGCTTTTGGGGAAAGCGAATGTCTGTGTGGCAGCGAATGCAGTTCCAAGGGACAGTGAAAACCAGCTACAGCATTCCGTGCTGGCAGCTTTCGTGTGGGCGCAATCGCTGGACGTTTCGAATTTGGCAGCCGGGCTCTGCGAGAGAGAGATACACAGTGTTGCCCCTTTACCAAGCAAAGCTTTTGAGGAAAGCGAATGTCTGTGTGGCAGCGAATGCAGTTCCAAGGGACAGTGAAAACCAGCTACAGCATTCCGTGCTGGCAGCTTTCGTGTGGGCGCAATCGCTGGACGTTTCGAATTTGGCAGCCGGGCTCTGCGAGAGCGAGATACACAGTGTTGCCCCTTTACCAAGCAAAGCTTTTGGGGAAAGCGAATGTCTGTGTGGCAGCGAATGCAGTTCCAAGGGACAGTGAAAACCAGCTATAGCATTCCGTGCTGGCAGCTTTCGTGTGGGCGCAATCGCTGGACGTTTCCAATTTGGCAGCCGGGCTCTGCGAGAGCGAGATACACAGTGTTGCCCCTTTACGAACCAAAGCTTTTGGGGAAAGCGAATGTCTGTGTGGCAGCGAATGCAGTTCCAAGGGACAGTGAAAACCAGCTACAGCATTCCGTGCTGGCAGCTTTCGTGTGGGCGCAATCGCTGGACGTTTCCAATTTGGCAGCCGGGCTCTGCGAGAGAGAGATACACAGTATTGCCCCTTTACGAACCAAAGCTTTTGGGGAAAGCGAATGTCTGTGTGGCAGCGAATGCAGTTCCAAGGGACAGTGAAAACCAGCTACAGCATTCTGTGCTGGCAGCTTTCGTGTGGGCGCAATCGCTGGACGTTTCCAATTTGGCAGCCGGGCTCTGCGAGAGACAGATACACAGTGTTGCCCCTTTACGAACCAAAGCTTTTGGGGAAAGCGAATGTCTGTGTGGCAGCGAATGCAGTTCCAAGGGACAGTGAAAACCAGCTACAGCATTCCGTGCTGGCAGCTTTCGTGTGGGCGCAATCGCTGGACGTTTCCAATTTGGCAGCCGGGCTCTGCGAGAGAGAGATACACAGTGTTGCCCCTTTACGAACCAAAGCTTTTGGGGAAAGCGAATGTCTGTGTGGCAGCGAATGCAGTTCCAAGGGACAGTGAAAACCAGCTACAGCATTCCGTGCTGGCAGCTTCCGTGTGGGCGCAATCGCTGGACGTTTCGAATTTGGCAGCCGGGCTCTGCGAGAGCGAGACACAGAGTGTTGCCCCTTTACGAACCCAAACTTTTGGGGAAAGCGAATGTCTGTGTGGCAGCGAATGCAGTTCCAAGGGACAGTGAAAACCAGCTACAGCATTCCGTGCTGGCAGCTTCCGTGTGGGCGCAATCGCTGGACGTTTCCAATTTGGCAGCCGGGCTCTGCGAGAGAGAGATACACAGTGTTGCCCCTTTACGAACCAAAGCTTTTGGGGAAAGCGAATGTCTGTGTGGCAGCGAATGCAGTTCCAAGGGACAGTGAAAACCAGCTACAGCATTCCGTGCTGGCAGCTTTCGTGTGGGCGCAATCGCTGGACGTTTCGAATTTGGCAGCCGGGCTCTGCGAGAGAGAGATACACAGTGTTGCCCCTTTACGAACCCAAGCATTTGGGGAAAGCGAATGTCTGTGTGGCAGCGAATGCAGTTCCAAGGGACAGTGAAAACCAGCTACAGCATTCCGTGCTGGCAGCTTTCGTGTGGGCGCAATCGCTGGACGTTTCCAATTTGGCAGCCGGGCTCTGCGAGAGAGAGATACACAGTGTTGCCCCTTTACGAACCAAAGCTTTTGGGGAAAGCGAATGTCTGTGTGGCAGCGAATGCAGTTCCAAGGGACAGTGAAAACCAGCTACAGCATTCTGTGCTGGCAGCTTTCGTGTGGGCGCAATCGCTGGACGTTTCCAATTTGGCAGCCGGGCTCTGCGAGAGAGAGATACACAGTGTTGCCCCTTTACGAACCAAAGCTTTTGGGGAAAGCGAATGTCTGTGTGGCAGCGAATGCAGTTCCAAGGGACAGTGAAAACCAGCTACAGCATTCCGTGCTGGCAACTTTCGTGTGGGCGCAATCGCTGGACGTTTCCAATTTGGCAGCCGGGCTCTGCGAGAGAGAGATACACAGTGTTGCCCCTTTACGAACCAAAGCTTTTGGGGAAAGCGAATGTCTGTGTGGCAGCGAATGCAGTTCCAAGGGACAGTGAAAACCAGCTACAGCATTCCTTGCTGGCATCTTTCGTGTGGATTCAATCGCTAGACGTTTCGAATTTGGCAGCCGGGCTCTGCGAGAGCGAGATACACAGTGTTGCCCCTTTACGAACCCAAGCTTTTGGGGAAAGTGAATGTCTGTGTGGCAGCGAATGCAGTTCCAAGGGACAGTGAAAACCAGCTACAGCATTCTGTGCTGGCAGCTTTCGTGTGGGCGCAATCGCTGGACGTTTCCAATTTGGCAGCCGGGCTCTGCGAGAGAGAGATACACAGTGTTGCCCCTTTACGAACCAAAGCTTTTGGGGAAAGCGAATGTCTGTGTGGCAGCGAATGCAGTTCCAAGGGACAGTGAAAACCAGCTACAGCATTCCGTGCTGGCAGCTTTCGTGTGGGTTCAATCGCTGGACGTTTCCAATTTGGCAGCCGGGCTCTGCGAGAGCGAGATACACAGTGTTGCCCCTTTACGAACCAAAGCTTTTGGGGAAAGCGAATGTCTGTGTGGCAGCGAATGCAGTTCCAAGGGACAGTGAAAACCAGCTACAGCATTCCATGCTGGCAGCTTTCGTGTGGGCGCAATCGCTGGACGTTTCCAATTTGGCAGCCGGGCTCTGCGAGAGAGAGATACACAGTGTTGCCCCTTTACGAACCAAAGCTTTTGGGGAAAGCGAATGTCTGTGTGGCAGCGAATGCAGTTCCAAGGGACAGTGAAAACCAGCTACAGCATTCCATGCTGGCAGCTTTCGTGTGGGCGCAATCGCTGGACGTTTCCAATTTGGCAGCCGGGCTCTGCGAGAGAGAGATACACAGTGTTGCCCCTTTACGAACCAAAGCTTTTGGGGAAAGCGAATGTCTGTGTGGCAGCGAATGCAGTTCCAAGGGACAGTGAAAACCAGCTACAGCATTCCGTGCTGGCAGCTTCTGTGTGGGCGCAATCGCTGGACGTTTCCAATTTGGCAGCCGGGCTCTGCGAGAGAGAGATACACAGTGTTGCCCCTTTACGAACCAAAGCTTTTGGGGAAAGTGAATGTCTGTGTGGCAGCGAATGCAGTTCCAAGGGACAGTGAAAACCAGCTACAGCATTCCGTGCTGGCAGCTTTCGTGTGGGTTCAATCGCTGGACGTTTCCAATTTGGCAGCCGGGCTCTGCGAGAGCGAGATACACAGTGTTGCCCCTTTACGAACCAAAGCTTTTGGGGAAAGCGAATGTCTGTGTGGCAGCGAATGCAGTTCCAAGGGACAGTGAAAACCAGCTACAGCATTCCATGCTGGCAGCTTTCGTGTGGGTGCAATCGCTGGACGTTTCCAATTTGGCAGCCGGGCTCTGCGAGAGAGAGATACACAGTGTTGCCCCATTACCAAGCAAAGCTTTTGGGGAAAGCGAATGTCTGTGTGGCAGCGAATGCAGTTCCAAGGGACAGTGAAAACCAGCTACAGCATTCCGTGCTGGCAGCTTCTGTGTGGGCGCAATCGCTGGACGTTTCCAATTTGGCAGCCGGGCTCTGCGAGAGAGAGATACACAGTGTTGCCCCTTTACGAACCAAAGCTTTTGGGGAAAGCGAATGTCTGTGTGGCAGCGAATGCAGTTCCAAGGGACAGTGAAAACCAGCTACAGCATTCCGTGCTGGCAGCTTTCGTGTGGGCGCAATCGCTGGACGTTTCCAATTTGGCAGCCGGGCTCTGCGAGAGAGAGATACACAGTGTTGCCCCTTTACGAACCAAAGCTTTTGGGGAAAGCGAATGTCTGTGTGGCAGCGAATGCAGTTCCAAGGGACAGTGAAAACCAGCTACAGCATTCCGTGCTGGCAGCTTCCGTGTGGGAGCAATCGCTGGACGTTTCGAATTTGGCAGCCGGGCTCTGCGAGAGCGAGATACACAGTGTTGCCCCTTTACGAACCCAAGCTTTTGGGGAAAGCGAATGTCTGTGTGGCAGCGAATGCAGTTCCAAGGGACAGTGAAAACCAGCTAGAGCATTCTGTGCTGGCAGCTTTCGTGTGGGCGCAATCGCTGGACGTTTCCAATTTGGCAGCCGGGCTCTGCGAGAGAGAGATACACAGTGTTGCCCCTTTACGAACCAAAGCTTTTGGGGAAAGCGAATGTCTGTGTGGCAGCGAATGCAGTTCCAAGGGACAGTGAAAACCAGCTACAGCATTCCGTGCTGGCAGCTTTCGTGTGGGCGCAATCGCTGGACGTTTCGAATTTGGCAGCCGGGCTCTGCGAGAGAGAGATACACAGTGTTGCCCCTTTACCAAGCAAAGCTTTTGAGGAAAGCGAATGTCTGTGTGGCAGCGAATGCAGTTCCAAGGGACAGTGAAAACCAGCTACAGCATTCCGTGCTGGCAGCTTTCGTGTGGGCGCAATCGCTGGACGTTTCCAATTTGGCAGCCGGGCTCTGCGAGAGCGAGATACACAGTGTTGCCCCTTTACCAAGCAAAGCTTTTGGGGAAAGCGAATGTCTGTGTGGCAGCGAATGCAGTTCCAAGGGACAGTGAAAACCAGCTATAGCATTCCGTGCTGGCAGCTTTCGTGTGGGCGCAATCGCTGGACGTTTCCAATTTGGCAGCCGGGCTCTGCGAGAGCGAGATACACAGTGTTGCCCCTTTACGAACCAAAGCTTTTGGGGAAAGCGAATGTCTGTGTGGCAGCGAATGCAGTTCCAAGGGACAGTGAAAACCAGCTACAGCATTCCGTGCTGGCAGCTTTCGTGTGGGCGCAATCGCTGGACGTTTCCAATTTGGCAGCCGGGCTCTGCGAGAGAGAGATACACAGTATTGCCCCTTTACGAACCAAAGCTTTTGGGGAAAGCGAATGTCTGTGTGGCAGCGAATGCAGTTCCAAGGGACAGTGAAAACCAGCTACAGCATTCTGTGCTGGCAGCTTTCGTGTGGGCGCAATCGCTGGACGTTTCCAATTTGGCAGCCGGGCTCTGCGAGAGACAGATACACAGTGTTGCCCCTTTACGAACCAAAGCTTTTGGGGAAAGCGAATGTCTGTGTGGCAGCGAATGCAGTTCCAAGGGACAGTGAAAACCAGCTACAGCATTCCGTGCTGGCAGCTTTCGTGTGGGCGCAATCGCTGGACGTTTCGAATTTGGCAGCCGGGCTCTGCGAGAGAGAGATACACAGTGTTGCCCCTTTACGAACCCAAGCATTTGGGGAAAGCGAATGTCTGTGTGGCAGCGAATGCAGTTCCAAGGGACAGTGAAAACCAGCTACAGCATTCCGTGCTGGCAGCTTTCGTGTGGGCGCAATCGCTGGACGTTTCCAATTTGGCAGCCGGGCTCTGCGAGAGAGAGATACACAGTGTTGCCCCTTTACGAACCAAAGCTTTTGGGGAAAGCGAATGTCTGTGTGGCAGCGAATGCAGTTCCAAGGGACAGTGAAAACCAGCTACAGCATTCTGTGCTGGCAGCTTTCGTGTGGGCGCAATCGCTGGACGTTTCCAATTTGGCAGCGGGGCTCTGCGAGAGAGAGATACACAGTGTTGCCCCTTTACGAACCAAAGCTTTTGGGGAAAGCGAATGTCTGTGTGGCAGCGAATGCAGTTCCAAGGGACAGTGAAAACCAGCTACAGCATTCCGTGCTGGCAACTTTCGTGTGGGCGCAATCGCTGGACGTTTCCAATTTGGCAGCCGGGCTCTGCGAGAGAGAGATACACAGTGTTGCCCCTTTACGAACCAAAGCTTTTGGGGAAAGCGAATGTCTGTGTGGCAGCGAATGCAGTTCCAAGGGACAGTGAAAACCAGCTACAGCATTCCTTGCTGGCATCTTTCGTGTGGGTTCAATCGCTAGACGTTTCGAATTTGGCAGCCAGGCTCTGCGAGAGCGAGATACACAGTGTTGCCCCTTTACGAACCCAAGCTTTTGGGGAAAGTGAATGTCTGTGTGGCAGCGAATGCAGTTCCAAGGGACAGTGAAAACCAGCTACAGCATTCCGTGCTGGCAGCTTTCATGTGGGCGCAATCGCTGGACGTTTCCAATTTGGCAGCCGGGCTCTGCGAGAGAGAGATACACAGTGTTGCCCCTTTACGAACCAAAGCTTTTGGGGAAAGCGAATGTCTGTGTGGCAGCGAATGCAGTTCCAAGGGACAGTGAAAACCAGCTACAGCATTCTGTGCTGGCAGCTTTCGTGTGGGCGCAATCGCTGGACGTTTCCAATTTGGCAGCCGGGCTCTGCGAGAGAGAGATACACAGTGTTGCCCCTTTACGAACCAAAGCTTTTGGGGAAAGCGAATGTCTGTGTGGCAGCGAATGCAGTTCCAAGGGACAGTGAAAACCAGCTACAGCATTCCGTGCTGGCAGCTTTCGTGTGGGCGCAATCGCTGGACGTTTCCAATTTGGCAGCCGGGCTCTGCGAGAGCGAGATACACAGTGTTGCCCCTTTACGAACCAAAGCTTTTGGGGAAAGCGAATGTCTGTGTGGCAGCGAATGCAGTTCCAAGGGACAGTGAAAACTAGCTACAGCATTCCGTGCTGGCAGCTTTCGTGTGGGCGCAATCGCTGGACGTTTCCAATTTGGCAGCCGGGCTCTGCGAGAGCGAGATACACAGTGTTGCCCCTTTACGAACCCAAGCTTTTGGGGAAAGCGAATGTCTGTGTGGCAGCGAATGCAGTTCCAAGGGACAGTGAAAACCAGCTACAGCATTCCGTGCTGGCAGCTTTCGTGTGGGCGCAATCGCTGGACGTTTCCAATTTGGCAGCCGGGCTCTGCGAGAGAGAGATACACAGTGTTGCCCCTTTACGAACCAAAGCTTTCGGGGAAAGCGAATGTCTGTGTGGCAGCGAATGCAGTTCCAAGGGACAGTGAAAACCAGCTACAGCATTCCGTGCTGGCAGCTTCCGTGTGGGCGCAATCGCTGGACGTTTCCAATTTGGCAGCCGGGCTCTGCGAGAGCGAGACACAGAGTGTTGCCCCTTTACGAACCCAAACTTTTGGGGAAAGCGAATGTCTGTGTGGCAGCGAATGCAGTTCCAAGGGACAGTGAAAACCAGCTACAGCATTCCGTGCTGGCAGCTTCCGTGTGGGCGCAATCGCTGGACGTTTCCAATTTGGCAGCCGGGCTCTGCGAGAGCGAGATACACAGTGTTGCCCCTTTATGAACCAAAGCTTTTGGGGAAAGCGAATGTCTGTGTGGCAGCGAATGCAATTCCAAGGGACAGTGAAAACCAGCTACAGCATTCCGTGCTGGCAGCTTTCGTGTGGGCGCAATCGCTGGACGTTTCCAATTTGGCAGCGGGGCCCTGCGAGAGAGAGATACACAGTGTTGCCCCTTTACGAACCAAAGCTTTTGGGGAAAGCGAATGTCTGTGTGGCAGCAAATGCAGTTCCAAGGGACAGTGAAAACCAGCTACAGCATTCCGTGCTGGCAGCTTTCGTGTGGGCGCAATCGCTGGACGTTTCCAATTTGGCAGCCGGGCTCTGCGAGAGAGAGATACACAGTGTTGCCCCTTTACGAACCAAAGCTTTTGGGGAAAGCGAATGTCTGTGTGGCAGCGAATGCAGTTCCAAGGGACAGTGAAAACCAGCTACAGCATTCTGTGCTGGCAGCTTTCGTGTGGGCGCAATCGCTGGACGTTTCCAATTTGGCAGCCGGGCTCTGCGAGAGAGAGATACACAGTGTTGCCCCTTTACGAACCAAAGCTTTTGGGGAAAGCGAATGTCTGTGTGGCAGCGAATGCAGTTCCAAGGGACAGTGAAAACCAGCTACAGCATTCCGTGCTGGCAGCTTTCGTGTGGGTTCAATCGCTGGACGTTTCCAATTTGGCAGCCGGGCTCTGCGAGAGAGAGATACACAGTGTTGCCCCTTTACGAACCAAAGCTTTTGGGGAAAGCGAATGTCTGTGTGGCAGCGAATGCAGTTCCAAGGGACAGTGAAAACCAGCTACAGCATTCCATGCTGGCAGCTTTCGTGTGGGCGCAATCGCTGGACGTTTCCAATTTGGCAGCCGGGCTCTGCGAGAGAGAGATACACAGTGTTGCCCCTTTACGAACCAAAGCTTTTGGGGAAAGCGAATGTCTGTGTGGCAGCGAATGCAGTTCCAAGGGACAGTGAAAACCAGCTACAGCATTCCGTGCTGGCAGCTTCTGTGTGGGCGCAATCGCTGGACGTTTCCAATTTGGCAGCCGGGCTCTGCGAGAGAGAGATACACAGTGTTGCCCCTTTACGAACCAAAGCTTTTGGGGAAAGTGAATGTCTGTGTGGCAGCGAATGCAGTTCCAAGGGACAGTGAAAACCAGCTACAGCATTCCGTGCTGGCAGCTTCCGTGTGGGAGCAATCGCTGGACGTTTCGAATTTGGCAGCCGGGCTCTGCGAGAGCGAGATACACAGTGTTGCCCCTTTACGAACCAAAGCTTTTGGGGAAAGCGAATGTCTGTGTGGCAGCGAATGCAGTTCCAAGGGACAGTGAAAACCAGCTACAGCATTCTGTGCTGGCAGCTTTCGTGTGGGCGCAATCGCTGGACGTTTCCAATTTGGCAGCCGGGCTCTGCGAGAGAGAGATACACAGTGTTGCCCCTTTACGAACCAAAGCTTTTGGGGAAAGCGAATGTCTGTGTGGCAGCGAATGCAGTTCCAAGGGACAGTGAAAACCAGCTACAGCATTCCGTGCTGGCAGCTTTCGTGTGGGCGCAATCGCTGGACGTTTCGAATTTGGCAGCCGGGCTCTGCGAGAGAGAGATACACAGTGTTGCCCCTTTACCAAGCAAAGCTTTTGAGGAAAGCGAATGTCTGTGTGGCAGCGAATGCAGTTCCAAGGGACAGTGAAAACCAGCTACAGCATTCCGTGCTGGCAGCTTTCGTGTGGGCGCAATCGCTGGACGTTTCGAATTTGGCAGCCGGGCTCTGCGAGAGCGAGATACACAGTGTTGCCCCTTTATGAACCAAAGCTTTTGGGGAAAGCGAATGTCTGTGTGGCAGCGAATGCAGTTCCAAGGGACAGTGAAAACCAGCTACAGCATTCCGTGCTGGCAGCTTTCGTGTGGGCGCAATCGCTGGACGTTTCCAATTTGGCAGCCGGGCTTTGCGAGAGAGAGATACACAGTATTGCCCCTTTACGAACCAAAGCTTTTGGGGAAAGCGAATGTCTGTGTGGCAGCGAATGCAGTTCCAAGGGACAGTGAAAACCAGCTACAGCATTCTGTGCTGGCAGCTTTCGTGTGGGCGCAATCGCTGGACGTTTCCAATTTGGCAGCCGGGCTCTGCGAGAGACAGATACACAGTGTTGCCCCTTTACGAACCAAAGCTTTTGGGGAAAGCGAATGTCTGTGTGGCAGCGAATGCAGTTCCAAGGGACAGTGAAAACCAGCTACAGCATTCCGTGCTGGCAGCTTTCGTGTGGGCGCAATCGCTGGACGTTTCCAATTTGGCAGCCGGGCTCTGCGAGAGAGAGATACACAGTGTTGCCCCTTTACGAACCAAAGCTTTTGGGGAAAGCGAATGTCTGTGTGGCAGCGAATGCAGTTCCAAGGGACAGTGAAAACCAGCTACAGCATTCCGTGCTGGCAGCTTTCGTGTGGGCGCAATCGCTGGACGTTTCCAATTTGGCAGCCGGGCTCTGCGAGAGAGAGATACATAGTGTTGCCCCTTTACGAACCAAAGCTTTTGGGGAAAGCGAATGTCTGTGTGGCAGCGAATGCAGTTCGAAGGGACAGTGAAAACCAGCTACAGCATTCCGTGCTGGCAGCTTCCGTGTGGGCGCAATCGCTGGACGTTTCCAATTTGGCAGCCGGGCTCTGCGAGAGAGAGATACACAGTGTTGCCCCTTTACGAACCAAAGCTTTTGGGGAAAGCGAATGTCTGTGTGGCAGCGAATGCAGTTCCAAGGGACAGTGAAAACCAGCTACAGCATTCCATGCTGGCAGCTTTCGTGTGGGCGCAATCGCTGGACGTTTCCAATTTGGCAGCCGGGCTCTGCGAGAGAGAGATACACAGTGTTGCCCCTTTACGAACCAAAGCTTTTGGGGAAAGCGAATGTCTGTGTGGCAGCGAATGCAGTTCCAAGGGACAGTGAAAACCAGCTACAGCATTCCGTGCTGGCAGCTTCTGTGTGGGCGCAATCGCTGGACGTTTCCAATTTGGCAGCCGGGCTCTGCGAGAGAGAGATACACAGTGTTGCCCCTTTACGAACCAAAGCTTTTGGGGAAAGTGAATGTCTGTGTGGCAGCGAATGCAGTTCCAAGGGACAGTGAAAACCAGCTACAGCATTCCGTGCTGGCAGCTTCCGTGTGGGAGCAATCGCTGGACGTTTCGAATTTGGCAGCCGGGCTCTGCGAGAGCGAGATACACAGTGTTGCCCCTTTACGAACCAAAGCTTTTGGGGAAAGCGAATGTCTGTGTGGCAGCGAATGCAGTTCCAAGGGACAGTGAAAACCAGCTACAGCATTCTGTGCTGGCAGCTTTCGTGTGGGCGCAATCGCTGGACGTTTCCAATTTGGCAGCCGGGCTCTGCGAGAGAGAGATACACAGTGTTGCCCCTTTACGAACCAAAGCTTTTGGGGAAAGCGAATGTCTGTGTGGCAGCGAATGCAGTTCCAAGGGACAGTGAAAACCAGCTACAGCATTCCGTGCTGGCAGCTTCCGTGTGGGCGCAATCGCTGGACGTTTCCAATTTGGCAGCCGGGCTCTGCGAGAGAGAGATACACAGTGTTGCCCCTTTACGAACCAAAGCTTTTGGGGAAAGCGAATGTCTGTGTGGCAGCGAATGCAGTTCCAAGGGACAGTGAAAACCAGCTACAGCATTCTGTGCTGGCAGCTTTCGTGTGGGCGCAATCACTGGACGTTTCCAATTTGGCAGCCGCGCTCTGCGAGAGAGAGATACACAGTGTTGCCCCTTTACGAACCAAAGCTTTTGGGGAAAGCGAATGTCTGTGTGGCAGCGAATGCAGTTCCAAGGGACAGTGAAAACCAGCTACAGCATTCCGTGCTGGCAGCTTCCGTGTGGGCGCAATCGCTGGACGTTTCCAATTTGGCAGCCGGGCTCTGCGAGAGAGAGATACACAGTGTTGCCCCTTTACGAACCAAAGCTTTTGGGGAAAGCGAATGTCTGTGTGGCAGCGAATGCAGTTCCAAGGGACAGTGAAAACCAGCTACAGCATTCCGTGCTGGCAGCTTCCGTGTGGGCGCAATCGCTGGACGTTTCCAATTTGGCAGCCGGGCTCTGCGAGAGAGAGATACACAGTGTTGCCCCTTTACGAACCAAAGCTTTTGGGGAAAGCGAATGTCTGTGTGGCAGCGAATGCAGTTCCAAGGGACAGTGAAAACCAGCTACAGCATTCCGTGCTGGCAGCTTTCGTGTGGGCGCAATCGCTGGACGTTTCCAATTTGGCAGCCGGGCTCTGCGAGAGAGAGATACACAGTGTTGCCCCTTTACGAACCAAAGCTTTTGGGGAAAGCGAATGTCTGTGTGGCAGCGAATGCAGTTCCAAGGGACAGTGAAAACTAGCTACAGCATTCCGTGCTGGCAGCTTTCGTGTGGGCGCAATCGCTGGACGTTTCCAATTTGGCAGCCGGGCTCTGCGAGAGCGAGATACACAGTGTTGCCCCTTTACGAACCCAAGCTTTTGGGGAAAGCGAATGTCTGTGTGGCAGCGAATGCAGTTCCAAGGGACAGTGAAAACCAGCTACAGCATTCCGTGCTGGCAGCTTTCGTGTGGGCGCAATCGCTGGACGTTTCCAATTTGGCAGCCGGGCTCTGCGAGAGAGAGATACACAGTGTTGCCCCTTTACGAACCAAAGCTTTCAGGGAAAGCGAACGTCTGTGTGGCAGCGAATGCAGTTCCAAGGGACAGTGAAAACCAGCTACAGCATTCTGTACTGGCAGCTTTCGTGTGGGCGCAATCGCTGGACGTTTCCAATTTGGCAGCCGGGCTCTGCGAGAGAGAGATACACAGTGTTGCCCCTTTACCAAGCAAAGCTTTTGGGGAAAGCGAATGTCTGTGTGGCAGCGAATGCAGTTCCAAGGGACAGTGAAAACCAGCTACAGCATTCCTTGCTGGCAGCTTCCGTGTGGGCGCAATCGCTGGACGTTTCCAATTTGGCAGCCGGGCTCTGCGAGAGCGAGACACAGAGTGTTGCCCCTTTACGAACCCAAACTTTTGGGGAAAGCGAATGTCTGTGTGGCAGCGAATGCAGTTCCAAGGGACAGTGAAAACCAGCTACAGCATTCCGTGCTGGCAGCTTCCGTGTGGGCGCAATCGCTGGACGTTTCCAATTTGGCAGCCGGGCTCTGCGAGAGCGAGATACACAGTGTTGCCCCTTTATGAACCAAAGCTTTTGGGGAAAGCGAATGTCTGTGTGGCAGCGAATGCAATTCCAAGGGACAGTGAAAACCAGCTACAGCATTCCGTGCTGGCAGCTTTCGTGTGGGCGCAATCGCTGGACGTTTCCAATTTGGCAGCCGGGCCCTGCGAGAGAGAGATACACAGTGTTGCCCCTTTACGAACCAAAGCTTTTGGGGAAAGCGAATGTCTGTGTGGCAGCAAATGCAGTTCCAAGGGACAGTGAAAACCAGCTACAGCATTCCGTGCTGGCAGCTTTCGTGTGGGCGCAATCGCTGGACGTTTCGAATTTGGCAGCCGGGCTCTGCGAGAGAGAGATACACAGTGTTGCCCCTTTACGAACCAAAGCTTTTGGGGAAAGCGAATGTCTGTGTGGCAGCGAATGCAGTTCCAAGGGACAGTGAAAACCAGCTACAGCATTCCGTGCTGGCAGCTTTCGTGTGGGCGCAATCGCTGGACGTTTCCAATTTGGCAGCCGGGCTCTGCGAGAGAGAGATACACAGTGTTGCCCCTTTACGAACCAAAGCTTTTGGGGAAAGCGAATGTCTGTGTGGCAGCGAATGCAGTTCCAAGGGACAGTGAAAACCAGCTACAGCATTCCGTGCTGGCAGCTTTCGTGTGGGTTCAATCGCTAGACGTTTCGAATTTGGCAGCCGGGCTCTGCGAGAGCGAGATACACAGTGTTGCCCCTTTACGAACCCAAGCTTTTGGGGAAAGCGAATGTCTGTGTGGCAGCGAATGCAGTTCCAAGGGACAGTGAAAACCAGCTACAGCATTCCGTGCTGGCAGCTTTCGTGTGGGCGCAATCGCTGGACGTTTCCAATTTGGCAGCCGGGCTCTGCGAGAGAGAGATACACAGTGTTGCCCCTTTACGAACCAAAGCTTTTGGGGAAAGCGAATGTCTGTGTGGCAGCGAATGCAGTTCCAAGGGACAGTGAAAACCAGCTACAGCATTCCATGCTGGCAGCTTTCGTGTGGGCGCAATCGCTGGACGTTTCCAATTTGGCAGCCGGGCTCTGCGAGAGAGAGATACACAGTGTTGCCCCTTTACGAACCAAAGCTTTTGGGGAAAGCGAATGTCTGTGTGGCAGCGAATGCAGTTCCAAGGGACAGTGAAAACCAGCTACAGCATTCCGTGCTGGCAGCTTCTGTGTGGGTGCAATCGCTGGACGTTTCCAATTTGGCAGCCGGGCTCTGCGAGAGAGAGATACACAGTGTTGCCCCTTTACGAACCAAAGCTTTTGGGGAAAGCGAATGTCTGTGTGGCAGCGAATGCAGTTCCAAGGGACAGTGAAAACCAGCTACAGCATTCCGTGCTGGCAGCTTTCGTGTGGGTTCAATCGCTGGACGTTTCCAATTTGGCAGCCGGGCTCTGCGAGAGAGAGATACACAGTGTTGCCCCTTTACGAACCAAAGCTTTTGGGGAAAGCGAATGTCTGTGTGGCAGCGAATGCAGTTCCAAGGGACAGTGAAAACCAGCTACAGCATTCCATGCTGGCAGCTTTCGTGTGGGCGCAATCGCTGGACGTTTCGAATTTGGCAGCCGGGCTCTGCGAGAGAGAGATACACAGTGTTGCCCCTTTACGAACCAAAGCTTTTGGGGAAAGCGAATGTCTGTGTGGCAGCGAATGCAGTTCCAAGGGACAGTGAAAACCAGCTACAGCATTCCGTGCTGGCAGCTTTCGTGTGGGCGCAATCGCTGGACGTTTCCAATTTGGCAGCCGGGCTCTGCGAGAGAGAGATACACAGTGTTGCCCCTTTACGAACCAAAGCTTTTGGGGAAAGCGAATGTCTGTGTGGCAGCGAATGCAGTTCCAAGGGACAGTGAAAACCAGCTACAGCATTCCGTGCTGGCAGCTTTCGTGTGGGCGCAATCGCTGGACGTTTCCAATTTGGCAGCCGGGCTCTGCGAGAGAGAGATACACAGTGTTGCCCCTTTACGAACCAAAGCTTTTGGGGAAAGCGAATGTCTGTGTGGCAGCGAATGCAGTTCCAAGGGACAGTGAAAACCAGCTACAGCATTCCGTGCTGGCAGCTTTCGTGTGGGCGCAATCGCTGGACGTTTCCAATTTGGCAGCCGGGCTCTGCGAGAGAGAGATACACAGTGTTGCCCCTTTACGAACCCAAGCTTTTGGGGAAAGCGAATGTCTGTGTGGCAGCGAATGCAGTTCCAAGGGACAGTGAAAACCAGCTACAGCATTCCGTGCTGGCAGCTTTCGTGTGGGCGCAATCGCTGGACGTTTCCAATTTGGCAGCCGGGCTCTGCGAGAGAGAGATACACAGTGTTGCCCCTTTACGAACCAAAGCTTTCAGGGAAAGCGAATGTCTGTGTGGCAGCGAATGCAGTTCCAAGGGACAGTGAAAACCAGCTACAGCATTCTGTGCTGGCAGCTTTCGTGTGGGCGCAATCGCTGGACGTTTCCAATTTGGCAGCCGGGCTCTGCGAGAGAGAGATACACAGTGTTGCCCCTTTACCAAGCAAAGCTTTTGGGGAAAGCGAATGTCTGTGTGGCAGCGAATGCAGTTCCAAGGGACAGTGAAAACCAGCTACAGCATTCCTTGCTGGCAGCTTCCGTGTGGGCGCAATCGCTGGACGTTTCCAATTTGGCAGCCGGGCTCTGCGAGAGCGAGACACAGAGTGTTGCCCCTTTACGAACCCAAACTTTTGGGGAAAGCGAATGTCTGTGTGGCAGCGAATGCAGTTCCAAGGGACAGTGAAAACCAGCTACAGCATTCCGTGCTGGCAGCTTCCGTGTGGGCGCAATCGCTGGACGTTTCCAATTTGGCAGCCGGGCTCTGCGAGAGCGAGATACACAGTGTTGCCCCTTTATGAACCAAAGCTTTTGGGGAAAGCGAATGTCTGTGTGGCAGCGAATGCAATTCCAAGGGACAGTGAAAACCAGCTACAGCATTCCGTGCTGGCAGCTTTCGTGTGGGCGCAATCGCTGGACGTTTCCAATTTGGCAGCCGGGCCCTGCGAGAGAGAGATACACAGTGTTGCCCCTTTACGAACCAAAGCTTTTGGGGAAAGCGAATGTCTGTGTGGCAGCAAATGCAGTTCCAAGGGACAGTGAAAACCAGCTACAGCATTCCGTGCTGGCAGCTTTCGTGTGGGCGCAATCGCTGGACGTTTCGAATTTGGCAGCCGGGCTCTGCGAGAGAGAGATACACAGTGTTGCCCCTTTACGAACCAAAGCTTTTGGGGAAAGCGAATGTCTGTGTGGCAGCGAATGCAGTTCCAAGGGACAGTGAAAACCAGCTACAGCATTCCGTGCTGGCAGCTTTCGTGTGGGCGCAATCGCTGGACGTTTCCAATTTGGCAGCCGGGCTCTGCGAGAGAGAGATACACAGTGTTGCCCCTTTACGAACCAAAGCTTTTGGGGAAAGCGAATGTCTGTGTGGCAGCGAATGCAGTTCCAAGGGACAGTGAAAACCAGCTACAGCATTCCGTGCTGGCAGCTTTCGTGTGGGTTCAATCGCTAGACGTTTCGAATTTGGCAGCCGGGCCCTGCGAGAGCGAGATACACAGTGTTGCCCCTTTACGAACCCAAGCTTTTGGGGAAAGCGAATGTCTGTGTGGCAGCGAATGCAGTTCCAAGGGACAGTGAAAACCAGCTACAGCATTCCGTGCTGGCAGCTTTCGTGTGGGCGCAATCGCTGGACGTTTCCAATTTGGCAGCCGGGCTCTGCGAGAGAGAGATACACAGTGTTGCCCCTTTACGAACCAAAGCTTTTGGGGAAAGCGAATGTCTGTGTGGCAGCGAATGCAGTTCCAAGGGACAGTGAAAACCAGCTACAGCATTCCATGCTGGCAGCTTTCGTGTGGGCGCAATCGCTGGACGTTTCCAATTTGGCAGCCGGGCTCTGCGAGAGAGAGATACACAGTGTTGCCCCTTTACGAACCAAAGCTTTTGGGGAAAGCGAATGTCTGTGTGGCAGCGAATGCAGTTCCAAGGGACAGTGAAAACCAGCTACAGCATTCCGTGCTGGCAGCTTCTGTGTGGGTGCAATCGCTGGACGTTTCCAATTTGGCAGCCGGGCTCTGCGAGAGAGAGATACACAGTGTTGCCCCTTTACGAACCAAAGCTTTTGGGGAAAGCGAATGTCTGTGTGGCAGCGAATGCAGTTCCAAGGGACAGTGAAAACCAGCTACAGCATTCCGTGCTGGCAGCTTTCGTGTGGGTTCAATCGCTGGACGTTTCCAATTTGGCAGCCGGGCTCTGCGAGAGAGAGATACACAGTGTTGCCCCTTTACGAACCAAAGCTTTTGGGGAAAGCGAATGTCTGTGTGGCAGCGAATGCAGTTCCAAGGGACAGTGAAAACCAGCTACAGCATTCCATGCTGGCAGCTTTCGTGTGGGCGCAATCGCTGGACGTTTCGAATTTGGCAGCCGGGCTCTGCGAGAGAGAGATACACAGTGTTGCCCCTTTACGAACCAAAGCTTTTGGGGAAAGCGAATGTCTGTGTGGCAGCGAATGCAGTTCCGAGGGACAGTGAAAACCAGCTACAGCATTCCGTGCTGGCAGCTTTCGTGTGGGCGCAATCGCTGGACGTTTCCAATTTGGCAGCCGGGCTCTGCGAGAGAGAGATACACAGTGTTGCCCCTTTACGAACCAAAGCTTTTGGGGAAAGCGAATGTCTGTGTGGCAGCGAATGCAGTTCCAAGGGACAGTGAAAACCAGCTACAGCATTCCGTGCTGGCAGCTTTCGTGTGGGCGCAATCGCTGGACGTTTCCAATTTGGCAGCCGGGCTCTGCGAGAGAGAGATACACAGTGTTGCCCCTTTACGAACCAAAGCTTTTGGGGAAAGCGAATGTCTGTGTGGCAGCGAATGCAGTTCCAAGGGACAGTGAAAACCAGCTACAGCATTCCGTGCTGGCAGCTTTCGTGTGGGCGCAATCGCTGGACGTTTCCAATTTGGCAGCCGGGCTCTGCGAGAGAGAGATACACAGTGTTGCCCCTTTACGAACCAAAGCTTTTGGGGAAAGCGAATGTCTGTGTGGCAGCGAATGCAGTTCCAAGGGACAGTGAAAACCAGCTACAGCATTCCGTGCTGGCAGCTTCCGTGTGGGCGCAATCGCTGGACGTTTCCAATTTGGCAGCCGGGCTCTGCGAGAGAGAGATACACAGTGTTGCCCCTTTACGAACCAAAGCTTTTGGGGAAAGCGAATGTCTGTGTGGCAGCGAATGCAGTTCCAAGGGACAGTGAAAACCAGCTACAGCATTCCGTGCTGGCAGCTTTCGTGTGGGTTCAATCTCTAGACGTTTCGAATTTGGCAGCCGGGCTCTGCGAGAGCGAGATACACAGTGTTGCCCCTTTACGAACCAAAGCTTTTGGGGAAAGCGAATGTCTGTGTGGCAGCGAATGCAGTTCCAAGGGACAGTGAAAACCAGCTACAGCATTCCGTGCTGGCAGCTTTCGTGTGGGCGCAATCGCTGGACGTTTCCAATTTGGCAGCCGGGCTCTGCGAGAGAGAGATACACAGTGTTGCCCCTTTACGAACCAAAGCTTTTGGGGAAAGCAAATGTCTGTGTGGCAGCGAATGCAGTTCCAAGGGACAGTGAAAACCAGCTACAGCATTCTGTGCTGGCAGCTTCCGTGTGGGCGCAATCGCTGGACGTTTCCAATTTGGCAGCCGGGCTCTGCGAGAGAGAGATACACAGTGTTGCCCCTTTACGAACCAAAGCTTTTGGGGAAAGCGAATGTCTGTGTGGCAGCGAATGCAGTTCCAAGGGACAGTGAAAACCAGCTACAGCATTCCATGCTGGCAGCTTTCGTGTGGGCGCAATCGCTGGACGTTTCGAATTTGGCAGCCGGGCTCTGCGAGAGAGAGATACACAGTGTTGCCCCTTTACGAACCAAAGCTTTTGGGGAAAGCGAATGTCTTTGTGGCAGCGAATGCAGTTCCAAGGGACAGTGAAAACCAGCTACAGCATTCCGTGCTGGCAGCTTTCGTGTGGGCGCAATCGCTGGACGTTTCCAATTTGGCAGCCGGGCTCTGCGAGAGAGAGATACAGAGTGTTGCCCCTTTACGAACCAAAGCTTTTGGGGAAAGCGAATGTCTGTGTGGCAGCGAATGCAGTTCCAAGGGACAGTGAAAACCAGCTACAGCATTCCGTGCTGGCAGCTTTCGTGTGGGCGCAATCGCTGGACGTTTCCAATTTGGCAGCCGGGCTCTGCGAGAGCGAGATACACAGTGTTGCCCCTTTACGAACCAAAGCTTTTGGGGAAAGCGAATGTCTGTGTGGCAGCGAATGCAGTTCCAAGGGACAGTGAAAACTAGCTACAGCATTCCGTGCTGGCAGCTTTCGTGTGGGCGCAATCGCTGGACGTTTCCAATTTGGCAGCCGGGCTCTGCGAGAGCGAGATACACAGTGTTGCCCCTTTACGAACCCAAGCTTTTGGGGAAAGCGAATGTCTGTGTGGCAGCGAATGCAGTTCCAAGGGACAGTGAAAACCAGCTACAGCATTCCGTGCTGGCAGCTTTCGTGTGGGCGCAATCGCTGGACGTTTCCAATTTGGCAGCCGGGCTCTGCGAGAGAGAGATACACAGTGTTGCCCCTTTACGAACCAAAGCTTTCGGGGAAAGCGAATGTCTGTGTGGCAGCGAATGCAGTTCCAAGGGACAGTGAAAACCAGCTACAGCATTCCGTGCTGGCAGCTTCCGTGTGGGCGCAATCGCTGGACGTTTCCAATTTGGCAGCCGGGCTCTGCGAGAGCGAGACACAGAGTGTTGCCCCTTTACGAACCCAAACTTTTGGGGAAAGCGAATGTCTGTGTGGCAGCGAATGCAGTTCCAAGGGACAGTGAAAACCAGCTACAGCATTCCGTGCTGGCAGCTTCCGTGTGGGCGCAATCGCTGGACGTTTCCAATTTGGCAGCCGGGCTCTGCGAGAGCGAGATACACAGTGTTGCCCCTTTATGAACCAAAGCTTTTGGGGAAAGCGAATGTCTGTGTGGCAGCGAATGCAATTCCAAGGGACAGTGAAAACCAGCTACAGCATTCCGTGCTGGCAGCTTTCGTGTGGGCGCAATCGCTGGACGTTTCCAATTTGGCAGCGGGGCCCTGCGAGAGAGAGATACACAGTGTTGCCCCTTTACGAACCAAAGCTTTTGGGGAAAGCGAATGTCTGTGTGGCAGCAAATGCAGTTCCAAGGGACAGTGAAAACCAGCTACAGCATTCCGTGCTGGCAGCTTTCGTGTGGGCGCAATCGCTGGACGTTTCGAATTTGGCAGCCGGGCTCTGCGAGAGAGAGATACACAGTGTTGCCCCTTTACGAACCAAAGCTTTTGGGGAAAGCGAATGTCTGTGTGGCAGGGAATGCAGTTCCAAGGGACAGTGAAAACCAGCTACAGCATTCTGTGCTGGCAGCTTTCGTGTGGGCGCAATCGCTGGACGTTTCCAATTTGGCAGCCGGGCTCTGCGAGAGAGAGATACACAGTGTTGCCCCTTTACGAACCAAAGCTTTTGGGGAAAGCGAATGTCTGTGTGGCAGCGAATGCAGTTCCAAGGGACAGTGAAAACCAGCTACAGCATTCCGTGCTGGCAGCTTTCGTGTGGGTTCAATCGCTGGACGTTTCCAATTTGGCAGCCGGGCTCTGCGAGAGAGAGATACACAGTGTTGCCCCTTTACGAACCAAAGCTTTTGGGGAAAGCGAATGTCTGTGTGGCAGCGAATGCAGTTCCAAGGGACAGTGAAAACCAGCTACAGCATTCCATGCTGGCAGCTTTCGTGTGGGCGCAATCGCTGGACGTTTCCAATTTGGCAGCCGGGCTCTGCGAGAGAGAGATACACAGTGTTGCCCCTTTACGAACCAAAGCTTTTGGGGAAAGCGAATGTCTGTGTGGCAGCGAATGCAGTTCCAAGGGACAGTGAAAACCAGCTACAGCATTCCGTGCTGGCAGCTTCTGTGTGGGCGCAATCGCTGGACGTTTCCAATTTGGCAGCCGGGCTCTGCGAGAGAGAGATACACAGTGTTGCCCCTTTACGAACCAAAGCTTTTGGGGAAAGTGAATGTCTGTGTGGCAGCGAATGCAGTTCCAAGGGACAGTGAAAACCAGCTACAGCATTCCGTGCTGGCAGCTTCCGTGTGGGAGCAATCGCTGGACGTTTCGAATTTGGCAGCCGGGCTCTGCGAGAGCGAGATACACAGTGTTGCCCCTTTACGAACCAAAGCTTTTGGGGAAAGCGAATGTCTGTGTGGCAGCGAATGCAGTTCCAAGGGACAGTGAAAACCAGCTACAGCATTCTGTGCTGGCAGCTTTCGTGTGGGCGCAATCGCTGGACGTTTCCAATTTGGCAGCCGGGCTCTGCGAGAGAGAGATACACAGTGTTGCCCCTTTACGAACCAAAGCTTTTGGGGAAAGCGAATGTCTGTGTGGCAGCGAATGCAGTTCCAAGGGACAGTGAAAACCAGCTACAGCATTCCGTGCTGGCAGCTTTCGTGTGGGCGCAATCGCTGGACGTTTCGAATTTGGCAGCCGGGCTCTGCGAGAGAGAGATACACAGTGTTGCCCCTTTACCAAGCAAAGCTTTTGAGGAAAGCGAATGTCTGTGTGGCAGCGAATGCAGTTCCAAGGGACAGTGAAAACCAGCTACAGCATTCCGTGCTGGCAGCTTTCGTGTGGGCGCAATCGCTGGACGTTTCGAATTTGGCAGCCGGGCTCTGCGAGAGCGAGATACACAGTGTTGCCCCTTTACGAACCAAAGCTTTTGGGGAAAGCGAATGTCTGTGTGGCAGCGAATGCAGTTCCAAGGGACAGTGAAAACCAGCTACAGCATTCCGTGCTGGCAGCTTTCGTGTGGGCGCAATCGCTGGACGTTTCCAATTTGGCAGCCGGGCTTTGCGAGAGAGAGATACACAGTATTGCCCCTTTACGAACCAAAGCTTTTGGGGAAAGCGAATGTCTGTGTGGCAGCGAATGCAGTTCCAAGGGACAGTGAAAACCAGCTACAGCATTCTGTGCTGGCAGCTTTCGTGTGGGCGCAATCGCTGGACGTTTCCAATTTGGCAGCCGGGCTCTGCGAGAGACAGATACACAGTGTTGCCCCTTTACGAACCAAAGCTTTTGGGGAAAGCGAATGTCTGTGTGGCAGCGAATGCAGTTCCAAGGGACAGTGAAAACCAGCTACAGCATTCCGTGCTGGCAGCTTTCGTGTGGGCGCAATCGCTGGACGTTTCCAATTTGGCAGCCGGGCTCTGCGAGAGAGAGATACACAGTGTTGCCCCTTTACGAACCAAAGCTTTTGGGGAAAGCGAATGTCTGTGTGGCAGCGAATGCAGTTCCAAGGGACAGTGAAAACCAGCTACAGCATTCCGTGCTGGCAGCTTTCGTGTGGGCGCAATCGCTGGACGTTTCCAATTTGGCAGCCGGGCTCTGCGAGAGAGAGATACATAGTGTTGCCCCTTTACGAACCAAAGCTTTTGGGGAAAGCGAATGTCTGTGTGGCAGCGAATGCAGTTCGAAGGGACAGTGAAAACCAGCTACAGCATTCCGTGCTGGCAGCTTCCGTGTGGGCGCAATCGCTGGACGTTTCCAATTTGGCAGCCGGGCTCTGCGAGAGAGAGATACACAGTGTTGCCCCTTTACGAACCAAAGCTTTTGGGGAAAGCGAATGTCTGTGTGGCAGCGAATGCAGTTCCAAGGGACAGTGAAAACCAGCTACAGCATTCCGTGCTGGCAGCTTCCGTGTGGGCGCAATCGCTGGACGTTTCGAATTTGGCAGCCGGGCTCTGCGAGAGAGAGATACACAGTGTTGCCCCTTTACGAACCAAAGCTTTTGGGGAAAGCGAATGTCTGTGTGGCAGCGAATGCAGTTCCAAGGGACAGTGAAAACCAGCTACAGCATTCTGTGCTGGCAGCTTTCGTGTGGGCGCAATCACTGGACGTTTCCAATTTGGCAGCCGCGCTCTGCGAGAGAGAGATACACAGTGTTGCCCCTTTACGAACCAAAGCTTTTGGGGAAAGCGAATGTCTGTGTGGCAGCGAATGCAGTTCCAAGGGACAGTGAAAACCAGCTACAGCATTCCGTGCTGGCAGCTTCCGTGTGGGCGCAATCGCTGGACGTTTCCAATTTGGCAGCCGGGCTCTGCGAGAGAGAGATACACAGTGTTGCCCCTTTACGAACCAAAGCTTTTGGGGAAAGCGAATGTCTGTGTGGCAGCGAATGCAGTTCCAAGGGACAGTGAAAACCAGCTACAGCATTCCGTGCTGGCAGCTTTCGTGTGGGCGCAATCGCTGGACGTTTCCAATTTGGCAGCCGGGCTCTGCGAGAGAGAGATACACAGTGTTGCCCCTTTACGAACCAAAGCTTTTGGGGAAAGCGAATGTCTGTGTGGCAGCGAATGCAGTTCCAAGGGACAGTGAAAACTAGCTACAGCATTCCGTGCTGGCAGCTTTCGTGTGGGCGCAATCGCTGGACGTTTCCAATTTGGCAGCCGGGCTCTGCGAGAGAGAGATACACAGTGTTGCCCCTTTACGAACCAAAGCTTTTGGGGAAAGCGAATGTCTGTGTGGCAGCGAATGCAGTTCCAAGGGACAGTGAAAACCAGCTACAGCATTCCGTGCTGGCAGCTTTCGTGTGGGCGCAATCGCTGGACGTTTCGAATTTGGCAGCCGGGCTCTGCGAGAGAGAGATACACAGTGTTGCCCCTTTACCAAGCAAAGCTTTTGGGGAAAGCGAATGTCTGTGTGGCAGCGAATGCAGTTCCAAGGGACAGTGAAAACCAGCTACAGCATTCCGTGCTGGCAGCTTCTGTGTGGGTGCAATCGCTGGACGTTTCCAATTTGGCAGCCGGGCTCTGCGAGAGAGAGATACACAGTGTTGCCCCTTTACGAACCAAAGCTTTTGGGGAAAGCGAATGTCTGTGTGGCAGCGAATGCAGTTCCAAGGGACAGTGAAAACCAGCTACAGCATTCCGTGCTGGCAGCTTTCGTGTGGGTTCAATCGCTGGACGTTTCCAATTTGGCAGCCGGGCTCTGCGAGAGAGAGATACACAGTGTTGCCCCTTTACGAACCAAAGCTTTTGGGGAAAGCGAATGTCTGTGTGGCAGCGAATGCAGTTCCAAGGGACAGTGAAAACCAGCTACAGCATTCCATGCTGGCAGCTTTCGTGTGGGCGCAATCGCTGGACGTTTCCAATTTGGCAGCCGGGCTCTGCGAGAGAGAGATACACAGTGTTGCCCCTTTACGAACCAAAGCTTTTGGGGAAAGCGAATGTCTGTGTGGCAGCGAATGCAGTTCCGAGGGACAGTGAAAACCAGCTACAGCATTCCGTGCTGGCAGCTTTCGTGTGGGCGCAATCGCTGGACGTTTCCAATTTGGCAGCCGGGCTCTGCGAGAGAGAGATACACAGTGTTGCCCCTTTACGAACCAAAGCTTTTGGGGAAAGCGAATGTCTGTGTGGCAGCGAATGCAGTTCCAAGGGACAGTGAAAACCAGCTACAGCATTCCGTGCTGGCAGCTTTCGTGTGGGCGCAATCGCTGGACGTTTCCAATTTGGCAGCCGGGCTCTGCGAGAGAGAGATACACAGTGTTGCCCCTTTACGAACCAAAGCTTTTGGGGAAAGCGAATGTCTGTGTGGCAGCGAATGCAGTTCCAAGGGACAGTGAAAACCAGCTACAGCATTCCGTGCTGGCAGCTTCCGTGTGGGCGCAATCGCTGGACGTTTCCAATTTGGCAGCCGGGCTCTGCGAGAGAGAGATACACAGTGTTGCCCCTTTACGAACCCAAGCTTTTGGGGAAAGCGAATGTCTGTGTGGCAGCGAATGCAGTTCCAAGGGACAGTGAAAACCAGCTACAGCATTCCGTGCTGGCAGCTTTCGTGTGGGCGCAATCGCTGGACGTTTCCAATTTGGCAGCCGGGCTCTGCGAGAGAGAGATACACAGTGTTGCCCCTTTACGAACCAAAGCTTTCAGGGAAAGCGAATGTCTGTGTGGCAGCGAATGCAGTTCCAAGGGACAGTGAAAACCAGCTACAGCATTCTGTGCTGGCAGCTTTCGTGTGGGCGCAATCGCTGGACGTTTCCAATTTGGCAGCCGGGCTCTGCGAGAGAGAGATACACAGTGTTGCCCCTTTACGAACCAAAGCTTTTGGGGAAAGCGAATGTCTGTGTGGCAGCGAATGCAGTTCCAAGGGACAGTGAAAACCAGCTACAGCATTCCGTGCTGGCAGCTTTCGTGTGGGCGCAATCGCTGGACGTTTCCAATTTGGCAGCCGGGCTCTGCGAGAGAGAGATACACAGTATTGCCCCTTTACGAACCAAAGCTTTTGGGGAAAGCGAATGTCTGTGTGGCAGCGAATGCAGTTCCAAGGGACAGTGAAAACCAGCTACAGCATTCTGTGCTGGCAGCTTTCGTGTGGGCGCAATCGCTGGACGTTTCCAATTTGGCAGCCGGGCTCTGCGAGAGACAGATACACAGTGTTGCCCCTTTACGAACCAAAGCTTTTGGGGAAAGCGAATGTCTGTGTGGCAGCGAATGCAGTTCCAAGGGACAGTGAAAACCAGCTACAGCATTCCGTGCTGGCAGCTTTCGTGTGGGCGCAATCGCTGGACGTTTCGAATTTGGCAGCCGGGCTCTGCGAGAGAGAGATACACAGTGTTGCCCCTTTACGAACCAAAGCTTTTGGGGAAAGCGAATGTCTGTGTGGCAGCGAATGCAGTTCCAAGGGACAGTGAAAACCAGCTACAGCATTCCGTGCTGGCAGCTTCCGTGTGGGCGCAATCGCTGGACGTTTCGAATTTGGCAGCCGGGCTCTGCGAGAGCGAGACACAGAGTGTTGCCCCTTTACGAACCCAAACTTTTGGGGAAAGCGAATGTCTGTGTGGCAGCGAATGCAGTTCCAAGGGACAGTGAAAACCAGCTACAGCATTCCGTGCTGGCAGCTTCCGTGTGGGCGCAATCGCTGGACGTTTCCAATTTGGCAGCCGGGCTCTGCGAGAGAGAGATACACAGTGTTGCCCCTTTACGAACCAAAGCTTTTGGGGAAAGCGAATGTCTGTGTGGCAGCGAATGCAGTTCCAAGGGACAGTGAAAACCAGCTACAGCATTCCGTGCTGGCAGCTTTCGTGTGGGCGCAATCGCTGGACGTTTCGAATTTGGCAGCCGGGCTCTGCGAGAGAGAGATACACAGTGTTGCCCCTTTACGAACCCAAGCATTTGGGGAAAGCGAATGTCTGTGTGGCAGCGAATGCAGTTCCAAGGGACAGTGAAAACCAGCTACAGCATTCCGTGCTGGCAGCTTTCGTGTGGGCGCAATCGCTGGACGTTTCCAATTTGGCAGCCGGGCTCTGCGAGAGAGAGATACACAGTGTTGCCCCTTTACGAACCAAAGCTTTTGGGGAAAGCGAATGTCTGTGTGGCAGCGAATGCAGTTCCAAGGGACAGTGAAAACCAGCTACAGCATTCCGTGCTGGCAGCTTTCGTGTGGGCGCAATCGCTGGACGTTTCCAATTTGGCAGCCGGGCTCTGCGAGAGAGAGATACACAGTGTTGCCCCTTTACGAACCAAAGCTTTTGGGGAAAGCGAATGTCTGTGTGGCAGCGAATGCAGTTCCAAGGGACAGTGAAAACCAGCTACAGCATTCTGTGCTGGCAGCTTTCGTGTGGGCGCAATCGCTGGACGTTTCCAATTTGGCAGCCGGGCTCTGCGAGAGAGAGATACACAGTGTTGCCCCTTTACGAACCAAAGCTTTTGGGGAAAGCGAATGTCTGTGTGGCAGCGAATGCAGTTCCAAGGGACAGTGAAAACCAGCTACAGCATTCCGTGCTGGCAGCTTTCGTGTGGGTTCAATCGCTGGACGTTTCCAATTTGGCAGCCGGGCTCTGCGAGAGCGAGATACACAGTGTTGCCCCTTTACGAACCAAAGCTTTTGGGGAAAGCGAATGTCTGTGTGGCAGCGAATGCAGTTCCAAGGGACAGTGAAAACCAGCTACAGCATTCCATGCTGGCAGCTTTCGTGTGGGCGCAATCGCTGGACGTTTCCAATTTGGCAGCCGGGCTCTGCGAGAGAGAGATACACAGTGTTGCCCCTTTACGAACCAAAGCTTTTGGGGAAAGCGAATGTCTGTGTGGCAGCGAATGCAGTTCCAAGGGACAGTGAAAACCAGCTACAGCATTCCATGCTGGCAGCTTTCGTGTGGGCGCAATCGCTGGACGTTTCCAATTTGGCAGCCGGGCTCTGCGAGAGAGAGATACACAGTGTTGCCCCTTTACGAACCAAAGCTTTTGGGGAAAGCGAATGTCTGTGTGGCAGCGAATGCAGTTCCAAGGGACAGTGAAAACCAGCTACAGCATTCCGTGCTGGCAGCTTCTGTGTGGGCGCAATCGCTGGACGTTTCCAATTTGGCAGCCGGGCTCTGCGAGAGAGAGATACACAGTGTTGCCCCTTTACGAACCAAAGCTTTTGGGGAAAGTGAATGTCTGTGTGGCAGCGAATGCAGTTCCAAGGGACAGTGAAAACCAGCTACAGCATTCCGTGCTGGCAGCTTTCGTGTGGGTTCAATCGCTGGACGTTTCCAATTTGGCAGCCGGGCTCTGCGAGAGCGAGATACACAGTGTTGCCCCTTTACGAACCAAAGCTTTTGGGGAAAGCGAATGTCTGTGTGGCAGCGAATGCAGTTCCAAGGGACAGTGAAAACCAGCTACAGCATTCCATGCTGGCAGCTTTCGTGTGGGTGCAATCGCTGGACGTTTCCAATTTGGCAGCCGGGCTCTGCGAGAGAGAGATACACAGTGTTGCCCCATTACCAAGCAAAGCTTTTGGGGAAAGCGAATGTCTGTGTGGCAGCGAATGCAGTTCCAAGGGACAGTGAAAACCAGCTACAGCATTCCGTGCTGGCAGCTTCTGTGTGGGCGCAATCGCTGGACGTTTCCAATTTGGCAGCCGGGCTCTGCGAGAGAGAGATACAGAGTGTTGCCCCTTTACGAACCAAAGCTTTTGGGGAAAGCGAATGTCTGTGTGGCAGCGAATGCAGTTCCAAGGGACAGTGAAAACCAGCTACAGCATTCCGTGCTGGCAGCTTCCGTGTGGGAGCAATCGCTGGACGTTTCGAATTTGGCAGCCGGGCTCTGCGAGAGCGAGATACACAGTGTTGCCCCTTTACGAACCAAAGCTTTTGGGGAAAGCGAATGTCTGTGTGGCAGCGAATGCAGTTCCAAGGGACAGTGAAAACCAGCTAGAGCATTCTGTGCTGGCAGCTTTCGTGTGGGCGCAATCGCTGGACGTTTCCAATTTGGCAGCCGGGCTCTGCGAGAGAGAGATACACAGTGTTGCCCCTTTACGAACCAAAGCTTTTGGGGAAAGCGAATGTCTGTGTGGCAGCGAATGCAGTTCCAAGGGACAGTGAAAACCAGCTACAGCATTCCGTGCTGGCAGCTTTCGTGTGGGCGCAATCGCTGGACGTTTCGAATTTGGCAGCCGGGCTCTGCGAGAGAGAGATACACAGTGTTGCCCCTTTACCAAGCAAAGCTTTTGAGGAAAGCGAATGTCTGTGTGGCAGCGAATGCAGTTCCAAGGGACAGTGAAAACCAGCTACAGCATTCCGTGCTGGCAGCTTTCGTGTGGGCGCAATCGCTGGACGTTTCCAATTTGGCAGCCGGGCTCTGCGAGAGCGAGATACACAGTGTTGCCCCTTTACCAAGCAAAGCTTTTGGGGAAAGCGAATGTCTGTGTGGCAGCGAATGCAGTTCCAAGGGACAGTGAAAACCAGCTATAGCATTCCGTGCTGGCAGCTTTCGTGTGGGCGCAATCGCTGGACGTTTCCAATTTGGCAGCCGGGCTCTGCGAGAGCGAGATACACAGTGTTGCCCCTTTACGAACCAAAGCTTTTGGGGAAAGCGAATGTCTGTGTGGCAGCGAATGCAGTTCCAAGGGACAGTGAAAACCAGCTACAGCATTCCGTGCTGGCAGCTTTCGTGTGGGCGCAATCGTTGGACGTTTCCAATTTGGCAGCCGGGCTCTGCGAGAGAGAGATACACAGTATTGCCCCTTTACGAACCAAAGCTTTTGGGGAAAGCGAATGTCTGTGTGGCAGCGAATGCAGTTCCAAGGGACAGTGAAAACCAGCTACAGCATTCTGTGCTGGCAGCTTTCGTGTGGGCGCAATCGCTGGACGTTTCCAATTTGGCAGCCGGGCTCTGCGAGAGACAGATACACAGTGTTGCCCCTTTACGAACCAAAGCTTTTGGGGAAAGCGAATGTCTGTGTGGCAGCGAATGCAGTTCCAAGGGACAGTGAAAACCAGCTACAGCATTCCGTGCTGGCAGCTTTCGTGTGGGCGCAATCGCTGGACGTTTCCAATTTGGCAGCCGGGCTCTGCGAGAGAGAGATACACAGTGTTGCCCCTTTACGAACCCAAGCATTTGGGGAAAGCGAATGTCTGTGTGGCAGCGAATGCAGTTCCAAGGGACAGTGAAAACCAGCTACAGCATTCCGTGCTGGCAGCTTTCGTGTGGGAGCAATCGCTGGACGTTTCCAATTTGGCAGCCGGGCTCTGCGAGAGAGAGATACACAGTGTTGCCCCTTTACGAACCAAAGCTTTTGGGGAAAGCGAATGTCTGTGTGGCAGCGAATGCAGTTCCAAGGGACAGTGAAAACCAGCTACAGCATTCTGTGCTGGCAGCTTTCGTGTGGGCGCAATCGCTGGACGTTTCCAATTTGGCAGCCGGGCTCTGCGAGAGAGAGATACACAGTGTTGCCCCTTTACGAACCAAAGCTTTTGGGGAAAGCGAATGTCTGTGTGGCAGCGAATGCAGTTCCAAGGGACAGTGAAAACCAGCTACAGCATTCCGTGCTGGCAACTTTCGTGTGGGCGCAATCGCTGGACGTTTCCAATTTGGCAGCCGGGCTCTGCGAGAGAGAGATACACAGTGTTGCCCCTTTACGAACCAAAGCTTTTGGGGAAAGCGAATGTCTGTGTGGCAGCGAATGCAGTTCCAAGGGACAGTGAAAACCAGCTACAGCATTCCTTGCTGGCATCTTTCGTGTGGGTTCAATCGCTAGACGTTTCGAATTTGGCAGCCGGGCTCTGCGAGAGCGAGATACACAGTGTTGCCCCTTTACGAACCCAAGCTTTTGGGGAAAGTGAATGTCTGTGTGGCAGCGAATGCAGTTCCAAGGGACAGTGAAAACCAGCTACAGCATTCCGTGCTGGCAGCTTTCGTGTGGGCGCAATCGCTGGACGTTTCCAATTTGGCAGCCGGGCTCTGCGAGAGAGAGATACACAGTGTTGCCCCTTTACGAACCAAAGCTTTTGGGGAAAGCGAATGTCTGTGTGGCAGCGAATGCAGTTCCAAGGGACAGTGAAAACCAGCTACAGCATTCTGTGCTGGCAGCTTTCGTGTGGGCGCAATCGCTGGACGTTTCCAATTTGGCAGCCGGGCTCTGCGAGAGAGAGATACACAGTGTTGCCCCTTTACGAACCAAAGCTTTTGGGGAAAGCGAATGTCTGTGTGGCAGCGAATGCAGTTCCAAGGGACAGTGAAAACCAGCTACAGCATTCCGTGCTGGCAGCTTTCGTGTGGGCGCAATCGCTGGACGTTTCCAATTTGGCAGCCGGGCTCTGCGAGAGCGAGATACACAGTGTTGCCCCTTTACGAACCAAAGCTTTTGGGGAAAGCGAATGTCTGTGTGGCAGCGAATGCAGTTCCAAGGGACAGTGAAAACTAGCTACAGCATTCCGTGCTGGCAGCTTTCGTGTGGGCGCAATCGCTGGACGTTTCCAATTTGGCAGCCGGGCTCTGCGAGAGCGAGATACACAGTGTTGCCCCTTTACGAACCCAAGCTTTTGGGGAAAGCGAATGTCTGTGTGGCAGCGAATGCAGTTCCAAGGGACAGTGAAAACCAGCTACAGCATTCCGTGCTGGCAGCTTTCGTGTGGGCGCAATCGCTGGACGTTTCCAATTTGGCAGCCGGGCTCTGCGAGAGAGAGATACACAGTGTTGCCCCTTTACGAACCAAAGCTTTCGGGGAAAGCGAATGTCTGTGTGGCAGCGAATGCAGTTCCAAGGGACAGTGAAAACCAGCTACAGCATTCCGTGCTGGCAGCTTCCGTGTGGGCGCAATCGCTGGACGTTTCCAATTTGGCAGCCGGGCTCTGCGAGAGCGAGACACAGAGTGTTGCCCCTTTACGAACCCAAACTTTTGGGGAAAGCGAATGTCTGTGTGGCAGCGAATGCAGTTCCAAGGGACAGTGAAAACCAGCTACAGCATTCCGTGCTGGCAGCTTCCGTGTGGGCGCAATCGCTGGACGTTTCCAATTTGGCAGCCGGGCTCTGCGAGAGCGAGATACACAGTGTTGCCCCTTTATGAACCAAAGCTTTTGGGGAAAGCGAATGTCTGTGTGGCAGCGAATGCAATTCCAAGGGACAGTGAAAACCAGCTACAGCATTCCGTGCTGGCAGCTTTCGTGTGGGCGCAATCGCTGGACGTTTCCAATTTGGCAGCGGGGCCCTGCGAGAGAGAGATACACAGTGTTGCCCCTTTACGAACCAAAGCTTTTGGGGAAAGCGAATGTCTGTGTGGCAGCAAATGCAGTTCCAAGGGACAGTGAAAACCAGCTACAGCATTCCGTGCTGGCAGCTTTCGTGTGGGCGCAATCGCTGGACGTTTCGAATTTGGCAGCCGGGCTCTGCGAGAGAGAGATACACAGTGTTGCCCCTTTACGAACCAAAGCTTTTGGGGAAAGCGAATGTCTGTGTGGCAGCGAATGCAGTTCCAAGGGACAGTGAAAACCAGCTACAGCATTCTGTGCTGGCAGCTTTCGTGTGGGCGCAATCGCTGGACGTTTCCAATTTGGCAGCCGGGCTCTGCGAGAGAGAGATACACAGTGTTGCCCCTTTACGAACCAAAGCTTTTGGGGAAAGCGAATGTCTGTGTGGCAGCGAATGCAGTTCCAAGGGACAGTGAAAACCAGCTACAGCATTCCGTGCTGGCAGCTTTCGTGTGGGTTCAATCGCTGGACGTTTCCAATTTGGCAGCCGGGCTCTGCGAGAGAGAGATACACAGTGTTGCCCCTTTACGAACCAAAGCTTTTGGGGAAAGCGAATGTCTGTGTGGCAGCGAATGCAGTTCCAAGGGACAGTGAAAACCAGCTACAGCATTCCATGCTGGCAGCTTTCGTGTGGGCGCAATCGCTGGACGTTTCCAATTTGGCAGCCGGGCTCTGCGAGAGAGAGATACACAGTGTTGCCCCTTTACGAACCAAAGCTTTTGGGGAAAGCGAATGTCTGTGTGGCAGCGAATGCAGTTCCAAGGGACAGTGAAAACCAGCTACAGCATTCCGTGCTGGCAGCTTCTGTGTGGGCGCAATCGCTGGACGTTTCCAATTTGGCAGCCGGGCTCTGCGAGAGAGAGATACACAGTGTTGCCCCTTTACGAACCAAAGCTTTTGGGGAAAGTGAATGTCTGTGTGGCAGCGAATGCAGTTCCAAGGGACAGTGAAAACCAGCTACAGCATTCCGTGCTGGCAGCTTCCGTGTGGGAGCAATCGCTGGACGTTTCGAATTTGGCAGCCGGGCTCTGCGAGAGCGAGATACACAGTGTTGCCCCTTTACGAACCAAAGCTTTTGGGGAAAGCGAATGTCTGTGTGGCAGCGAATGCAGTTCCAAGGGACAGTGAAAACCAGCTACAGCATTCTGTGCTGGCAGCTTTCGTGTGGGCGCAATCGCTGGACGTTTCCAATTTGGCAGCCGGGCTCTGCGAGAGAGAGATACACAGTGTTGCCCCTTTACGAACCAAAGCTTTTGGGGAAAGCGAATGTCTGTGTGGCAGCGAATGCAGTTCCAAGGGACAGTGAAAACCAGCTACAGCATTCCGTGCTGGCAGCTTTCGTGTGGGCGCAATCGCTGGACGTTTCGAATTTGGCAGCCGGGCTCTGCGAGAGAGAGATACACAGTGTTGCCCCTTTACGAACCAAAGCTTTTGGGGAAAGCGAATGTCTGTGTGGCAGCGAATGCAGTTCCAAGGGACAGTGAAAACCAGCTACAGCATTCCGTGCTGGCAGCTTTCGTGTGGGCGCAATCGCTGGACGTTTCGAATTTGGCAGCCGGGCTCTGCGAGAGCGAGATACACAGTGTTGCCCCTTTATGAACCAAAGCTTTTGGGGAAAGCGAATGTCTGTGTGGCAGCGAATGCAGTTCCAAGGGACAGTGAAAACCAGCTACAGCATTCCGTGCTGGCAGCTTTCGTGTGGGCGCAATCGCTGGACGTTTCCAATTTGGCAGCCGGGCTTTGCGAGAGAGAGATACACAGTATTGCCCCTTTACGAACCAAAGCTTTTGGGGAAAGCGAATGTCTGTGTGGCAGCGAATGCAGTTCCAAGGGACAGTGAAAACCAGCTACAGCATTCTGTGCTGGCAGCTTTCGTGTGGGCGCAATCGCTGGACGTTTCCAATTTGGCAGCCGGGCTCTGCGAGAGCGAGATACACAGTGTTGCCCCTTTACGAACCAAAGCTTTTGGGGAAAGCGAATGTCTGTGTGGCAGCGAATGCAGTTCCAAGGGACAGTGAAAACCAGCTACAGCATTCCGTGCTGGCAGCTTTCGTGTGGGCGCAATCGCTGGACGTTTCCAATTTGGCAGCCGGGCTCTGCGAGAGAGAGATACACAGTGTTGCCCCTTTACGAACCAAAGCTTTTGGGGAAAGCGAATGTCTGTGTGGCAGCGAATGCAGTTCCAAGGGACAGTGAAAACCAGCTACAGCATTCCGTGCTGGCAGCTTTCGTGTGGGCGCAATCGCTGGACGTTTCCAATTTGGCAGCCGGGCTCTGCGAGAGAGAGATACATAGTGTTGCCCCTTTACGAACCAAAGCTTTTGGGGAAAGCGAATGTCTGTGTGGCAGCGAATGCAGTTCGAAGGGACAGTGAAAACCAGCTACAGCATTCCGTGCTGGCAGCTTCCGTGTGGGCGCAATCGCTGGACGTTTCCAATTTGGCAGCCGGGCTCTGCGAGAGAGAGATACACAGTGTTGCCCCTTTACGAACCAAAGCTTTTGGGGAAAGCGAATGTCTGTGTGGCAGCGAATGCAGTTCCAAGGGACAGTGAAAACCAGCTACAGCATTCCGTGCTGGCAGCTTCTGTGTGGGCGCAATCGCTGGACGTTTCCAATTTGGCAGCCGGGCTCTGCGAGAGAGAGATACAGAGTGTTGCCCCTTTACGAACCAAAGCTTTTGGGGAAAGCGAATGTCTGTGTGGCAGCGAATGCAGTTCCAAGGGACAGTGAAAACCAGCTACAGCATTCCGTGCTGGCAGCTTTCGTGTGGGCGCAATCGCTGGACGTTTCCAATTTGGCAGCCGGGCTCTGCGAGAGAGAGATACACAGTGTTGCCCCTTTACGAACCAAAGCTTTTGGGGAAAGTGAATGTCTGTGTGGCAGCGAATGCAGTTCCAAGGGACAGTGAAAACCAGCTACAGCATTCCGTGCTGGCAGCTTCCGTGTGGGAGCAATCGCTGGACGTTTCGAATTTGGCAGCCGGGCTCTGCGAGAGCGAGATACACAGTGTTGCCCCTTTACGAACCCAAGCTTTTGGGGAAAGCGAATGTCTGTGTGGCAGCGAATGCAGTTCCAAGGGACAGTGAAAACCAGCTAGAGCATTCTGTGCTGGCAGCTTTCGTGTGGGCGCAATCGCTGGACGTTTCCAATTTGGCAGCCGGGCTCTGCGAGAGAGAGATACACAGTGTTGCCCCTTTACGAACCAAAGCTTTTGGGGAAAGCGAATGTCTGTGTGGCAGCGAATGCAGTTCCAAGGGACAGTGAAAACCAGCTACAGCATTCCGTGCTGGCAGCTTTCGTGTGGGCGCAATCGCTGGACGTTTCGAATTTGGCAGCCGGGCTCTGCGAGAGAGAGATACACAGTGTTGCCCCTTTACCAAGCAAAGCTTTTGAGGAAAGCGAATGTCTGTGTGGCAGCGAATGCAGTTCCAAGGGACAGTGAAAACCAGCTACAGCATTCCGTGCTGGCAGCTTTCGTGTGGGCGCAATCGCTGGACGTTTCCAATTTGGCAGCCGGGCTCTGCGAGAGCGAGATACACAGTGTTGCCCCTTTACCAAGCAAAGCTTTTGGGGAAAGCGAATGTCTGTGTGGCAGCGAATGCAGTTCCAAGGGACAGTGAAAACCAGCTATAGCATTCCGTGCTGGCAGCTTTCGTGTGGGCGCAATCGCTGGACGTTTCCAATTTGGCAGCCGGGCTCTGCGAGAGCGAGATACACAGTGTTGCCCCTTTACGAACCAAAGCTTTTGGGGAAAGCGAATGTCTGTGTGGCAGCGAATGCAGTTCCAAGGGACAGTGAAAACCAGCTACAGCATTCCGTGCTGGCAGCTTTCGTGTGGGCGCAATCGCTGGACGTTTCCAATTTGGCAGCCGGGCTCTGCGAGAGAGAGATACACAGTATTGCCCCTTTACGAACCAAAGCTTTTGGGGAAAGCGAATGTCTGTGTGGCAGCGAATGCAGTTCCAAGGGACAGTGAAAACCAGCTACAGCATTCTGTGCTGGCAGCTTTCGTGTGGGCGCAATCGCTGGACGTTTCCAATTTGGCAGCCGGGCTCTGCGAGAGACAGATACACAGTGTTGCCCCTTTACGAACCAAAGCTTTTGGGGAAAGCGAATGTCTGTGTGGCAGCGAATGCAGTTCCAAGGGACAGTGAAAACCAGCTACAGCATTCCGTGCTGGCAGCTTTCGTGTGGGCGCAATCGCTGGACGTTTCGAATTTGGCAGCCGGGCTCTGCGAGAGAGAGATACACAGTGTTGCCCCTTTACGAACCCAAGCATTTGGGGAAAGCGAATGTCTGTGTGGCAGCGAATGCAGTTCCAAGGGACAGTGAAAACCAGCTACAGCATTCCGTGCTGGCAGCTTTCGTGTGGGCGCAATCGCTGGACGTTTCCAATTTGGCAGCCGGGCTCTGCGAGAGAGAGATACACAGTGTTGCCCCTTTACGAACCAAAGCTTTTGGGGAAAGCGAATGTCTGTGTGGCAGCGAATGCAGTTCCAAGGGACAGTGAAAACCAGCTACAGCATTCTGTGCTGGCAGCTTTCGTGTGGGCGCAATCGCTGGACGTTTCGAATTTGGCAGCCGGGCTCTGCGAGAGAGAGATACACAGTGTTGCCCCTTTACGAACCAAAGCTTTTGGGGAAAGCGAATGTCTGTGTGGCAGCGAATGCAGTTCCAAGGGACAGTGAAAACCAGCTACAGCATTCCGTGCTGGCAACTTTCGTGTGGGCGCAATCGCTGGACGTTTCCAATTTGGCAGCCGGGCTCTGCGAGAGAGAGATACACAGTGTTGCCCCTTTACGAACCAAAGCTTTTGGGGAAAGCGAATGTCTGTGTGGCAGCGAATGCAGTTCCAAGGGACAGTGAAAACCAGCTACAGCATTCCTTGCTGGCATCTTTCGTGTGGGTTCAATCGCTAGACGTTTCGAATTTGGCAGCCGGGCTCTGCGAGAGCGAGATACACAGTGTTGCCCCTTTACGAACCCAAGCTTTTGGGGAAAGTGAATGTCTGTGTGGCAGCGAATGCAGTTCCAAGGGACAGTGAAAACCAGCTACAGCATTCCGTGCTGGCAGCTTTCGTGTGGGCGCAATCGCTGGACGTTTCCAATTTGGCAGCCGGGCTCTGCGAGAGAGAGATACACAGTGTTGCCCCTTTACGAACCAAAGCTTTTGGGGAAAGCGAATGTCTGTGTGGCAGCGAATGCAGTTCCAAGGGACAGTGAAAACCAGCTACAGCATTCTGTGCTGGCAGCTTTCGTGTGGGCGCAATCGCTGGACGTTTCCAATTTGGCAGCCGGGCTCTGCGAGAGAGAGATACACAGTGTTGCCCCTTTACGAACCAAAGCTTTTGGGGAAAGCGAATGTCTGTGTGGCAGCGAATGCAGTTCCAAGGGACAGTGAAAACCAGCTACAGCATTCCGTGCTGGCAGCTTTCGTGTGGGCGCAATCGCTGGACGTTTCCAATTTGGCAGCCGGGCTCTGCGAGAGCGAGATACACAGTGTTGCCCCTTTACGAACCAAAGCTTTTGGGGAAAGCGAATGTCTGTGTGGCAGCGAATGCAGTTCCAAGGGACAGTGAAAACTAGCTACAGCATTCCGTGCTGGCAGCTTTCGTGTGGGCGCAATCGCTGGACGTTTCCAATTTGGCAGCCGGGCTCTGCGAGAGCGAGATACACAGTGTTGCCCCTTTACGAACCCAAGCTTTTGGGGAAAGCGAATGTCTGTGTGGCAGCGAATGCAGTTCCAAGGGACAGTGAAAACCAGCTACAGCATTCCGTGCTGGCAGCTTTCGTGTGGGCGCAATCGCTGGACGTTTCCAATTTGGCAGCCGGGCTCTGCGAGAGAGAGATACACAGTGTTGCCCCTTTACGAACCAAAGCTTTCGGGGAAAGCGAATGTCTGTGTGGCAGCGAATGCAGTTCCAAGGGACAGTGAAAACCAGCTACAGCATTCCGTGCTGGCAGCTTCCGTGTGGGCGCAATCGCTGGACGTTTCCAATTTGGCAGCCGGGCTCTGCGAGAGCGAGACACAGAGTGTTGCCCCTTTACGAACCCAAACTTTTGGGGAAAGCGAATGTCTGTGTGGCAGCGAATGCAGTTCCAAGGGACAGTGAAAACCAGCTACAGCATTCCGTGCTGGCAGCTTCCGTGTGGGCGCAATCGCTGGACGTTTCCAATTTGGCAGCCGGGCTCTGCGAGAGCGAGATACACAGTGTTGCCCCTTTATGAACCAAAGCTTTTGGGGAAAGCGAATGTCTGTGTGGCAGCGAATGCAATTCCAAGGGACAGTGAAAACCAGCTACAGCATTCCGTGCTGGCAGCTTTCGTGTGGGCGCAATCGCTGGACGTTTCCAATTTGGCAGCGGGGCCCTGCGAGAGAGAGATACACAGTGTTGCCCCTTTACGAACCAAAGCTTTTGGGGAAAGCGAATGTCTGTGTGGCAGCAAATGCAGTTCCAAGGGACAGTGAAAACCAGCTACAGCATTCCGTGCTGGCAGCTTTCGTGTGGGCGCAATCGCTGGACGTTTCGAATTTGGCAGCCGGGCTCTGCGAGAGAGAGATACACAGTGTTGCCCCTTTACGAACCAAAGCTTTTGGGGAAAGCGAATGTCTGTGTGGCAGCGAATGCAGTTCCAAGGGACAGTGAAAACCAGCTACAGCATTCTGTGCTGGCAGCTTTCGTGTGGGCGCAATCGCTGGACGTTTCCAATTTGGCAGCCGGGCTCTGCGAGAGAGAGATACACAGTGTTGCCCCTTTACGAACCAAAGCTTTTGGGGAAAGCGAATGTCTGTGTGGCAGCGAATGCAGTTCCAAGGGACAGTGAAAACCAGCTACAGCATTCCGTGCTGGCAGCTTTCGTGTGGGTTCAATCGCTGGACGTTTCCAATTTGGCAGCCGGGCTCTGCGAGAGAGAGATACACAGTGTTGCCCCTTTACGAACCAAAGCTTTTGGGGAAAGCGAATGTCTGTGTGGCAGCGAATGCAGTTCCAAGGGACAGTGAAAACCAGCTACAGCATTCCATGCTGGCAGCTTTCGTGTGGGCGCAATCGCTGGACGTTTCCAATTTGGCAGCCGGGCTCTGCGAGAGAGAGATACACAGTGTTGCCCCTTTACGAACCAAAGCTTTTGGGGAAAGCGAATGTCTGTGTGGCAGCGAATGCAGTTCCAAGGGACAGTGAAAACCAGCTACAGCATTCTGTGCTGGCAGCTTTCGTGTGGGCGCAATCGCTGGACGTTTCCAATTTGGCAGCCGGGCTCTGCGAGAGAGAGATACACAGTGTTGCCCCTTTACGAACCAAAGCTTTTGGGGAAAGCGAATGTCTGTGTGGCAGCGAATGCAGTTCCAAGGGACAGTGAAAACCAGCTACAGCATTCCGTGCTGGCAGCTTTCGTGTGGGTTCAATCGCTGGACGTTTCCAATTTGGCAGCCGGGCTCTGCGAGAGAGAGATACACAGTGTTGCCCCTTTACGAACCAAAGCTTTTGGGGAAAGCGAATGTCTGTGTGGCAGCGAATGCAGTTCCAAGGGACAGTGAAAACCAGCTACAGCATTCCATGCTGGCAGCTTTCGTGTGGGCGCAATCGCTGGACGTTTCCAATTTGGCAGCCGGGCTCTGCGAGAGAGAGATACACAGTGTTGCCCCTTTACGAACCAAAGCTTTTGGGGAAAGCGAATGTCTGTGTGGCAGCGAATGCAGTTCCAAGGGACAGTGAAAACCAGCTACAGCATTCCGTGCTGGCAGCTTCTGTGTGGGCGCAATCGCTGGACGTTTCCAATTTGGCAGCCGGGCTCTGCGAGAGAGAGATACACAGTGTTGCCCCTTTACGAACCAAAGCTTTTGGGGAAAGTGAATGTCTGTGTGGCAGCGAATGCAGTTCCAAGGGACAGTGAAAACCAGCTACAGCATTCCGTGCTGGCAGCTTCCGTGTGGGAGCAATCGCTGGACGTTTCGAATTTGGCAGCCGGGCTCTGCGAGAGCGAGATACACAGTGTTGCCCCTTTACGAACCAAAGCTTTTGGGGAAAGCGAATGTCTGTGTGGCAGCGAATGCAGTTCCAAGGGACAGTGAAAACCAGCTACAGCATTCCATGCTGGCAGCTTTCGTGTGGGCGCAATCGCTGGACGTTTCCAATTTGGCAGCCGGGCTCTGCGAGAGAGAGATACACAGTGTTGCCCCTTTACGAACCAAAGCTTTTGGGGAAAGCGAATGTCTGTGTGGCAGCGAATGCAGTTCCAAGGGACAGTGAAAACCAGCTACAGCATTCCGTGCTGGCAGCTTTCGTGTGGGCGCAATCGCTGGACGTTTCGAATTTGGCAGCCGGGCTCTGCGAGAGAGAGATACACAGTGTTGCCCCTTTACGAACCAAAGCTTTTGGGGAAAGCGAATGTCTGTGTGGCAGCGAATGCAGTTCCAAGGGACAGTGAAAACCAGCTACAGCATTCCGTGCTGGCAGCTTTCGTGTGGGCGCAATCGCTGGACGTTTCGAATTTGGCAGCCGGGCTCTGCGAGAGCGAGATACACAGTGTTGCCCCTTTATGAACCAAAGCTTTTGGGGAAAGCGAATGTCTGTGTGGCAGCGAATGCAGTTCCAAGGGACAGTGAAAACCAGCTACAGCATTCCGTGCTGGCAGCTTTCGTGTGGGCGCAATCGCTGGACGTTTCCAATTTGGCAGCCGGGCTTTGCGAGAGAGAGATACACAGTATTGCCCCTTTACGAACCAAAGCTTTTGGGGAAAGCGAATGTCTGTGTGGCAGCGAATGCAGTTCCAAGGGACAGTGAAAACCAGCTACAGCATTCTGTGCTGGCAGCTTTCGTGTGGGCGCAATCGCTGGACGTTTCCAATTTGGCAGCCGGGCTCTGCGAGAGCGAGATACACAGTGTTGCCCCTTTACGAACCAAAGCTTTTGGGGAAAGCGAATGTCTGTGTGGCAGCGAATGCAGTTCCAAGGGACAGTGAAAACCAGCTACAGCATTCCGTGCTGGCAGCTTTCGTGTGGGCGCAATCGCTGGACGTTTCCAATTTGGCAGCCGGGCTCTGCGAGAGAGAGATACACAGTGTTGCCCCTTTACGAACCAAAGCTTTTGGGGAAAGCGAATGTCTGTGTGGCAGCGAATGCAGTTCCAAGGGACAGTGAAAACCAGCTACAGCATTCCGTGCTGGCAGCTTTCGTGTGGGCGCAATCGCTGGACGTTTCCAATTTGGCAGCCGGGCTCTGCGAGAGAGAGATACATAGTGTTGCCCCTTTACGAACCAAAGCTTTTGGGGAAAGCGAATGTCTGTGTGGCAGCGAATGCAGTTCGAAGGGACAGTGAAAACCAGCTACAGCATTCCGTGCTGGCAGCTTCCGTGTGGGCGCAATCGCTGGACGTTTCCAATTTGGCAGCCGGGCTCTGCGAGAGAGAGATACACAGTGTTGCCCCTTTACGAACCAAAGCTTTTGGGGAAAGCGAATGTCTGTGTGGCAGCGAATGCAGTTCCAAGGGACAGTGAAAACCAGCTACAGCATTCCATGCTGGCAGCTTTCGTGTGGGCGCAATCGCTGGACGTTTCCAATTTGGCAGCCGGGCTCTGCGAGAGAGAGATACACAGTGTTGCCCCTTTACGAACCAAAGCTTTTGGGGAAAGCGAATGTCTGTGTGGCAGCGAATGCAGTTCCAAGGGACAGTGAAAACCAGCTACAGCATTCCGTGCTGGCAGCTTCTGTGTGGGCGCAATCGCTGGACGTTTCCAATTTGGCAGCCGGGCTCTGCGAGAGAGAGATACACAGTGTTGCCCCTTTACGAACCAAAGCTTTTGGGGAAAGTGAATGTCTGTGTGGCAGCGAATGCAGTTCCAAGGGACAGTGAAAACCAGCTACAGCATTCCGTGCTGGCAGCTTCCGTGTGGGAGCAATCGCTGGACGTTTCGAATTTGGCAGCCGGGCTCTGCGAGAGCGAGATACACAGTGTTGCCCCTTTACGAACCAAAGCTTTTGGGGAAAGCGAATGTCTGTGTGGCAGCGAATGCAGTTCCAAGGGACAGTGAAAACCAGCTACAGCATTCTGTGCTGGCAGCTTTCGTGTGGGCGCAATCGCTGGACGTTTCCAATTTGGCAGCCGGGCTCTGCGAGAGAGAGATACACAGTGTTGCCCCTTTACGAACCAAAGCTTTTGGGGAAAGCGAATGTCTGTGTGGCAGCGAATGCAGTTCCAAGGGACAGTGAAAACCAGCTACAGCATTCCGTGCTGGCAGCTTTCGTGTGGGCGCAATCGCTGGACGTTTCGAATTTGGCAGCCGGGCTCTGCGAGAGAGAGATACACAGTGTTGCCCCTTTACCAAGCAAAGCTTTTGAGGAAAGCGAATGTCTGTGTGGCAGCGAATGCAGTTCCAAGGGACAGTGAAAACCAGCTACAGCATTCCGTGCTGGCAGCTTTCGTGTGGGCGCAATCGCTGGACGTTTCGAATTTGGCAGCCGGGCTCTGCGAGAGCGAGATACACAGTGTTGCCCCTTTATGAACCAAAGCTTTTGGGGAAAGCGAATGTCTGTGTGGCAGCGAATGCAGTTCCAAGGGACAGTGAAAACCAGCTACAGCATTCCGTGCTGGCAGCTTTCGTGTGGGCGCAATCGCTGGACGTTTCCAATTTGGCAGCCGGGCTTTGCGAGAGAGAGATACACAGTATTGCCCCTTTACGAACCAAAGCTTTTGGGGAAAGCGAATGTCTGTGTGGCAGCGAATGCAGTTCCAAGGGACAGTGAAAACCAGCTACAGCATTCTGTGCTGGCAGCTTTCGTGTGGGCGCAATCGCTGGACGTTTCCAATTTGGCAGCCGGGCTCTGCGAGAGAGAGATACACAGTGTTGCCCCTTTACGAACCAAAGCTTTTGGGGAAAGCGAATGTCTGTGTGGCAGCGAATGCAGTTCCAAGGGACAGTGAAAACCAGCTACAGCATTCCGTGCTGGCAGCTTTCGTGTGGGCGCAATCGCTGGACGTTTCCAATTTGGCAGCCGGGCTCTGCGAGAGAGAGATACACAGTGTTGCCCCTTTACGAACCAAAGCTTTTGGGGAAAGCGAATGTCTGTGTGGCAGCGAATGCAGTTCCAAGGGACAGTGAAAACCAGCTACAGCATTCCGTGCTGGCAGCTTTCGTGTGGGCGCAATCGCTGGACGTTTCCAATTTGGCAGCCGGGCTCTGCGAGAGAGAGATACATAGTGTTGCCCCTTTACGAACCAAAGCTTTTGGGGAAAGCGAATGTCTGTGTGGCAGCGAATGCAGTTCGAAGGGACAGTGAAAACCAGCTACAGCATTCCGTGCTGGCAGCTTCCGTGTGGGCGCAATCGCTGGACGTTTCCAATTTGGCAGCCGGGCTCTGCGAGAGAGAGATACACAGTGTTGCCCCTTTACGAACCAAAGCTTTTGGGGAAAGCGAATGTCTGTGTGGCAGCGAATGCAGTTCCAAGGGACAGTGAAAACCAGCTACAGCATTCCGTGCTGGCAGCTTCCGTGTGGGCGCAATCGCTGGACGTTTCCAATTTGGCAGCCGGGCTCTGCGAGAGAGAGATACACAGTGTTGCCCCTTTACGAACCAAAGCTTTTGGGGAAAGCGAATGTCTGTGTGGCAGCGAATGCAGTTCCAAGGGACAGTGAAAACCAGCTACAGCATTCTGTGCTGGCAGCTTTCGTGTGGGCGCAATCACTGGACGTTTCCAATTTGGCAGCCGCGCTCTGCGAGAGAGAGATACACAGTGTTGCCCCTTTACGAACCAAAGCTTTTGGGGAAAGCGAATGTCTGTGTGGCAGCGAATGCAGTTCCAAGGGACAGTGAAAACCAGCTACAGCATTCCGTGCTGGCAGCTTCCGTGTGGGCGCAATCGCTGGACGTTTCCAATTTGGCAGCCGGGCTCTGCGAGAGAGAGATACACAGTGTTGCCCCTTTACGAACCAAAGCTTTTGGGGAAAGCGAATGTCTGTGTGGCAGCGAATGCAGTTCCAAGGGACAGTGAAAACCAGCTACAGCATTCCGTGCTGGCAGCTTTCGTGTGGGCGCAATCGCTGGACGTTTCCAATTTGGCAGCCGGGCTCTGCGAGAGAGAGATACACAGTGTTGCCCCTTTACGAACCAAAGCTTTTGGGGAAAGCGAATGTCTGTGTGGCAGCGAATGCAGTTCCAAGGGACAGTGAAAACTAGCTACAGCATTCCGTGCTGGCAGCTTTCGTGTGGGCGCAATCGCTGGACGTTTCCAATTTGGCAGCCGGGCTCTGCGAGAGCGAGATACACAGTGTTGCCCCTTTACGAACCCAAGCTTTTGGGGAAAGCGAATGTCTGTGTGGCAGCGAATGCAGTTCCAAGGGACAGTGAAAACCAGCTACAGCATTCCGTGCTGGCAGCTTTCGTGTGGGCGCAATCGCTGGACGTTTCCAATTTGGCAGCCAGGCTCTGCGAGAGAGAGATACACAGTGTTGCCCCTTTACGAACCAAAGCTTTCAGGGAAAGCGAATGTCTGTGTGGCAGCGAATGCAGTTCCAAGGGACAGTGAAAACCAGCTACAGCATTCTGTGCTGGCAGCTTTCGTGTGGGCGCAATCACTGGACGTTTCCAATTTGGCAGCCGCGCTCTGCGAGAGAGAGATACACAGTGTTGCCCCTTTACGAACCAAAGCTTTTGGGGAAAGCGAATGTCTGTGTGGCAGCGAATGCAGTTCCAAGGGACAGTGAAAACCAGCTACACATTCCGTGCTGGCAGCTTCCGTGTGGGCGCAATCGCTGGACGTTTCCAATTTGGCAGCCGGGCTCTGCGAGAGAGAGATACACAGTGTTGCCCCTTTACGAACCAAAGCTTTTGGGGAAAGTGAATGTCTGTGTGGCAGCGAATGCAGTTCCAAGGGACAGGGAAAACTAGCTACAGCATTCCGTGCTGGCAGCTTTCGTGTGGGCGCAATCGCTGGACGTTTCCAATTTGGCAGCCGGGCTCTGCGAGAGCGAGATACACAGTGTTGCCCCTTTACGAACCCAAGCTTTTGGGGAAAGCGAATGTCTGTGTGGCAGCGAATGCAGTTCCAAGGGACAGTGAAAACCAGCTACAGCATTCCGTGCTGGCAGCTTTCGTGTGGGCGCAATCGCTGGACGTTTCCAATTTGGCAGCCGGGCTCTGCGAGAGAGAGATACACAGTGTTGCCCCTTTACGAACCAAAGCTTTCAGGGAAAGCGAACGTCTGTGTGGCAGCGAATGCAGTTCCAAGGGACAGTGAAAACCAGCTACAGCATTCTGTGCTGGCAGCTTTCGTGTGGGCGCAATCGCTGGACGTTTCCAATTTGGCAGCCGGGCTCTGCGAGAGAGAGATACACAGTGTTGCCCCTTTACCAAGCAAAGCTTTTGGGGAAAGCGAATGTCTGTGTGGCAGCGAATGCAGTTCCAAGGGACAGTGAAAACCAGCTACAGCATTCCTTGCTGGCAGCTTCCGTGTGGGCGCAATCGCTGGACGTTTCCAATTTGGCAGCCGGGCTCTGCGAGAGCGAGACACAGAGTGTTGCCCCTTTACGAACCCAAACTTTTGGGGAAAGCGAATGTCTGTGTGGCAGCGAATGCAGTTCCAAGGGACAGTGAAAACCAGCTACAGCATTCCGTGCTGGCAGCTTCCGTGTGGGCGCAATCGCTGGACGTTTCCAATTTGGCAGCCGGGCTCTGCGAGAGCGAGATACACAGTGTTGCCCCTTTATGAACCAAAGCTTTTGGGGAAAGCGAATGTCTGTGTGGCAGCGAATGCAATTCCAAGGGACAGTGAAAACCAGCTACAGCATTCCGTGCTGGCAGCTTTCGTGTGGGCGCAATCGCTGGACGTTTCCAATTTGGCAGCCGGGCCCTGCGAGAGAGAGATACACAGTGTTGCCCCTTTACGAACCAAAGCTTTTGGGGAAAGCGAATGTCTGTGTGGCAGCAAATGCAGTTCCAAGGGACAGTGAAAACCAGCTACAGCATTCCGTGCTGGCAGCTTTCGTGTGGGCGCAATCGCTGGACGTTTCGAATTTGGCAGCCGGGCTCTGCGAGAGAGAGATACACAGTGTTGCCCCTTTACGAACCAAAGCTTTTGGGGAAAGCGAATGTCTGTGTGGCAGCGAATGCAGTTCCAAGGGACAGTGAAAACCAGCTACAGCATTCCGTGCTGGCAGCTTTCGTGTGGGCGCAATCGCTGGACGTTTCCAATTTGGCAGCCGGGCTCTGCGAGAGAGAGATACACAGTGTTGCCCCTTTACGAACCAAAGCTTTTGGGGAAAGCGAATGTCTGTGTGGCAGCGAATGCAGTTCCAAGGGACAGTGAAAACCAGCTACAGCATTCCGTGCTGGCAGCTTTCGTGTGGGTTCAATCGCTAGACGTTTCGAATTTGGCAGCCGGGCTCTGCGAGAGCGAGATACACAGTGTTGCCCCTTTACGAACCCAAGCTTTTGGGGAAAGCGAATGTCTGTGTGGCAGCGAATGCAGTTCCAAGGGACAGTGAAAACCAGCTACAGCATTCCGTGCTGGCAGCTTTCGTGTGGGCGCAATCGCTGGACGTTTCCAATTTGGCAGCCGGGCTCTGCGAGAGAGAGATACACAGTGTTGCCCCTTTACGAACCAAAGCTTTTGGGGAAAGCGAATGTCTGTGTGGCAGCGAATGCAGTTCCAAGGGACAGTGAAAACCAGCTACAGCATTCCATGCTGGCAGCTTTCGTGTGGGCGCAATCGCTGGACGTTTCCAATTTGGCAGCCGGGCTCTGCGAGAGAGAGATACACAGTGTTGCCCCTTTACGAACCAAAGCTTTTGGGGAAAGCGAATGTCTGTGTGGCAGCGAATGCAGTTCCAAGGGACAGTGAAAACCAGCTACAGCATTCCGTGCTGGCAGCTTCTGTGTGGGTGCAATCGCTGGACGTTTCCAATTTGGCAGCCGGGCTCTGCGAGAGAGAGATACACAGTGTTGCCCCTTTACGAACCAAAGCTTTTGGGGAAAGCGAATGTCTGTGTGGCAGCGAATGCAGTTCCAAGGGACAGTGAAAACCAGCTACAGCATTCCGTGCTGGCAGCTTTCGTGTGGGTTCAATCGCTGGACGTTTCCAATTTGGCAGCCGGGCTCTGCGAGAGAGAGATACACAGTGTTGCCCCTTTACGAACCAAAGCTTTTGGGGAAAGCGAATGTCTGTGTGGCAGCGAATGCAGTTCCAAGGGACAGTGAAAACCAGCTACAGCATTCCATGCTGGCAGCTTTCGTGTGGGCGCAATCGCTGGACGTTTCGAATTTGGCAGCCGGGCTCTGCGAGAGAGAGATACACAGTGTTGCCCCTTTACGAACCAAAGCTTTTGGGGAAAGCGAATGTCTGTGTGGCAGCGAATGCAGTTCCGAGGGACAGTGAAAACCAGCTACAGCATTCCGTGCTGGCAGCTTTCGTGTGGGCGCAATCGCTGGACGTTTCCAATTTGGCAGCCGGGCTCTGCGAGAGAGAGATACACAGTGTTGCCCCTTTACGAACCAAAGCTTTTGGGGAAAGCGAATGTCTGTGTGGCAGCGAATGCAGTTCCAAGGGACAGTGAAAACCAGCTACAGCATTCCGTGCTGGCAGCTTTCGTGTGGGCGCAATCGCTGGACGTTTCCAATTTGGCAGCCGGGCTCTGCGAGAGAGAGATACACAGTGTTGCCCCTTTACGAACCAAAGCTTTTGGGGAAAGCGAATGTCTGTGTGGCAGCGAATGCAGTTCCAAGGGACAGTGAAAACCAGCTACAGCATTCCGTGCTGGCAGCTTTCGTGTGGGCGCAATCGCTGGACGTTTCCAATTTGGCAGCCGGGCTCTGCGAGAGAGAGATACACAGTGTTGCCCCTTTACGAACCCAAGCTTTTGGGGAAAGCGAATGTCTGTGTGGCAGCGAATGCAGTTCCAAGGGACAGTGAAAACCAGCTACAGCATTCCATGCTGGCAGCTTTCGTGTGGGCGCAATCGCTGGACGTTTCCAATTTGGCAGCCGGGCTCTGCGAGAGAGAGATACACAGTGTTGCCCCTTTACGAACCAAAGCTTTCAGGGAAAGCGAATGTCTGTGTGGCAGCGAATGCAGTTCCAAGGGACAGTGAAAACCAGCTACAGCATTCTGTGCTGGCAGCTTTCGTGTGGGCGCAATCGCTGGACGTTTCCAATTTGGCAGCCGGGCTCTGCGAGAGAGAGATACACAGTGTTGCCCCTTTACGAACCAAAGCTTTTGGGGAAAGCGAATGTCTGTGTGGCAGCGAATGCAGTTCCAAGGGACAGTGAAAACCAGCTACAGCATTCCTTGCTGGCAGCTTCCGTGTGGGCGCAATCGCTGGACGTTTCCAATTTGGCAGCCGGGCTCTGCGAGAGCGAGACACAGAGTGTTGCCCCTTTACGAACCCAAACTTTTGGGGAAAGCGAATGTCTGTGTGGCAGCGAATGCAGTTCCAAGGGACAGTGAAAACCAGCTACAGCATTCCGTGCTGGCAGCTTCCGTGTGGGCGCAATCGCTGGACGTTTCCAATTTGGCAGCCGGGCTCTGCGAGAGCGAGATACACAGTGTTGCCCCTTTATGAACCAAAGCTTTTGGGGAAAGCGAATGTCTGTGTGGCAGCGAATGCAATTCCAAGGGACAGTGAAAACCAGCTACAGCATTCCGTGCTGGCAGCTTTCGTGTGGGCGCAATCGCTGGACGTTTCCAATTTGGCAGCCGGGCCCTGCGAGAGAGAGATACACAGTGTTGCCCCTTTACGAACCAAAGCTTTTGGGGAAAGCGAATGTCTGTGTGGCAGCAAATGCAGTTCCAAGGGACAGTGAAAACCAGCTACAGCATTCCGTGCTGGCAGCTTTCGTGTGGGCGCAATCGCTGGACGTTTCGAATTTGGCAGCCGGGCTCTGCGAGAGAGAGATACACAGTGTTGCCCCTTTACGAACCAAAGCTTTTGGGGAAAGCGAATGTCTGTGTGGCAGCGAATGCAGTTCCAAGGGACAGTGAAAACCAGCTACAGCATTCCGTGCTGGCAGCTTTCGTGTGGGCGCAATCGCTGGACGTTTCCAATTTGGCAGCCGGGCTCTGCGAGAGAGAGATACACAGTGTTGCCCCTTTACGAACCAAAGCTTTTGGGGAAAGCGAATGTCTGTGTGGCAGCGAATGCAGTTCCAAGGGACAGTGAAAACCAGCTACAGCATTCCGTGCTGGCAGCTTTCGTGTGGGTTCAATCGCTAGACGTTTCGAATTTGGCAGCCGGGCCCTGCGAGAGCGAGATACACAGTGTTGCCCCTTTACGAACCCAAGCTTTTGGGGAAAGCGAATGTCTGTGTGGCAGCGAATGCAGTTCCAAGGGACAGTGAAAACCAGCTACAGCATTCCGTGCTGGCAGCTTTCGTGTGGGCGCAATCGCTGGACGTTTCCAATTTGGCAGCCGGGCTCTGCGAGAGAGAGATACACAGTGTTGCCCCTTTACGAACCAAAGCTTTTGGGGAAAGCGAATGTCTGTGTGGCAGCGAATGCAGTTCCAAGGGACAGTGAAAACCAGCTACAGCATTCCATGCTGGCAGCTTTCGTGTGGGCGCAATCGCTGGACGTTTCCAATTTGGCAGCCGGGCTCTGCGAGAGAGAGATACACAGTGTTGCCCCTTTACGAACCAAAGCTTTTGGGGAAAGCGAATGTCTGTGTGGCAGCGAATGCAGTTCCAAGGGACAGTGAAAACCAGCTACAGCATTCCGTGCTGGCAGCTTCTGTGTGGGTGCAATCGCTGGACGTTTCCAATTTGGCAGCCGGGCTCTGCGAGAGAGAGATACACAGTGTTGCCCCTTTACGAACCAAAGCTTTTGGGGAAAGCGAATGTCTGTGTGGCAGCGAATGCAGTTCCAAGGGACAGTGAAAACCAGCTACAGCATTCCGTGCTGGCAGCTTTCGTGTGGGTTCAATCGCTGGACGTTTCCAATTTGGCAGCCGGGCTCTGCGAGAGAGAGATACACAGTGTTGCCCCTTTACGAACCAAAGCTTTTGGGGAAAGCGAATGTCTGTGTGGCAGCGAATGCAGTTCCAAGGGACAGTGAAAACCAGCTACAGCATTCCATGCTGGCAGCTTTCGTGTGGGCGCAATCGCTGGACGTTTCGAATTTGGCAGCCGGGCTCTGCGAGAGAGAGATACACAGTGTTGCCCCTTTACGAACCAAAGCTTTTGGGGAAAGCGAATGTCTGTGTGGCAGCGAATGCAGTTCCGAGGGACAGTGAAAACCAGCTACAGCATTCCGTGCTGGCAGCTTTCGTGTGGGCGCAATCGCTGGACGTTTCCAATTTGGCAGCCGGGCTCTGCGAGAGAGAGATACACAGTGTTGCCCCTTTACGAACCAAAGCTTTTGGGGAAAGCGAATGTCTGTGTGGCAGCGAATGCAGTTCCAAGGGACAGTGAAAACCAGCTACAGCATTCCGTGCTGGCAGCTTTCGTGTGGGCGCAATCGCTGGACGTTTCCAATTTGGCAGCCGGGCTCTGCGAGAGAGAGATACACAGTGTTGCCCCTTTACGAACCAAAGCTTTTGGGGAAAGCGAATGTCTGTGTGGCAGCGAATGCAGTTCCAAGGGACAGTGAAAACCAGCTACAGCATTCCGTGCTGGCAGCTTTCGTGTGGGCGCAATCGCTGGACGTTTCCAATTTGGCAGCCGGGCTCTGCGAGAGAGAGATACACAGTGTTGCCCCTTTACGAACCCAAGCTTTTGGGGAAAGCGAATGTCTGTGTGGCAGCGAATGCAGTTCCAAGGGACAGTGAAAACCAGCTACAGCATTCCGTGCTGGCAGCTTTCGTGTGGGCGCAATCGCTGGACGTTTCCAATTTGGCAGCCGGGCTCTGCGAGAGAGAGATACACAGTGTTGCCCCTTTACGAACCCAAGCTTTTGGGGAAAGCGAATGTCTGTGTGGCAGCGAATGCAGTTCCAAGGGACAGTGAAAACTAGCTACAGCATTCCGTGCTGGCAGCTTTCATGTGGGCGCAATCGCTGGACGTTTCCAATTTGGCAGCCGGGCTCTGCGAGAGAGAGATACACAGTGTTGCCCCTTTACGAACCAAAGCTTTTGGGGAAAGCGAATGTCTGTGTGGCAGCGAATGCAGTTCCAAGGGACAGTGAAAACCAGCTACAGCATTCCGTGCTGGCAGCTTTCGTGTGGGTTCAATCGCTAGACGTTTCGAATTTGGCAGCCGGGCTCTGCGAGAGAGAGATACACAGTGTTGCCCCATTACCAAGCAAAGCTTTTGGGGAAAGCGAATGTCTGTGTGGCAGCGAATGCAGTTCCAAGGGACAGTGAAAACCAGCTACAGCATTCCGTGCTGGCAGCTTTCGTGTGGGCGCAATCGCTGGACGTTTCCAATTTGGCAGCCGGGCTCTGCGAGAGAGAGATACACAGTGTTGCCCCTTTACGAACCCAAGCTTTTGGGGAAAGCGAATGTCTGTGTGGCAGCGAATGCAGTTCCAAGGGACAGTGAAAACCAGCTACAGCATTCTGTGCTGGCAGCTTTCGTGTGGGCGCAATCGCTGGACGTTTCCAATTTGGCAGCCGGGCTCTGCGAGAGAGAGATACACAGTGTTGCCCCTTTACGAACCAAAGCTTTTGGGGAAAGCGAATGTCTGTGTGGCAGCGAATGCAGTTCCAAGGGACAGTGAAAACCAGCTACAGCATTCCGTGCTGGCAGCTTCCGTGTGGGCGCAATCGCTGGACGTTTCCAATTTGGCAGCCGGGCTCTGCGAGAGCGAGATACAGAGTGTTGCCCCTTTACGAACCCAAACTTTTGGGGAAAGCGAATGTCTGTGTGGCAGCGAATGCAGTTCCAAGGGACAGTGAAAACCAGCTACAGCATTCCGTGCTGGCAGCTTCCATGTGGGCGCAATCGCTGGACGTTTCCAATTTGGCAGCCGGGCTCTGCGAGAGAGAGATACACAGTGTTGCCCCTTTACGAACCAAAGCTTTTGGGGAAAGCGAATGTCTGTGTGGCAGCGAATGCAGTTCCAAGGGACAGTGAAAACCAGCTACAGCATTCCGTGCTGGCAGCTTCCGTGTGGGCGCAATCGCTGGACGTTTCCAATTTGGCAGCCGGGCTCTGCGAGAGAGAGATACACAGTGTTGCCCCTTTACGAACCAAAGCTTTTGGGGAAAGCGAATGTCTGTGTGGCAGCGAATGCAGTTCCAAGGGACAGTGAAAACCAGCTACAGCATTCCGTGCTGGCAGCTTTCGTGTGGGTTCAATCTCTAGACGTTTCGAATTTGGCAGCCGGGCTCTGCGAGAGCGAGATACACAGTGTTGCCCCTTTACGAACCAAAGCTTTTGGGGAAAGCGAATGTCTGTGTGGCAGCGAATGCAGTTCCAAGGGACAGTGAAAACCAGCTACAGCATTCCGTGCTGGCAGCTTTCGTGTGGGCGCAATCGCTGGACGTTTCCAATTTGGCAGCCGGGCTCTGCGAGAGAGAGATACACAGTGTTGCCCCTTTACGAACCAAAGCTTTTGGGGAAAGCAAATGTCTGTGTGGCAGCGAATGCAATTCCAAGGGACAGTGAAAACCAGCTACAGCATTCTGTGCTGGCAGCTTCCGTGTGGGCGCAATCGCTGGACGTTTCCAATTTGGCAGCCGGGCTCTGCGAGAGAGAGATACACAGTGTTGCCCCTTTACGAACCAAAGCTTTTGGGGAAAGCGAATGTCTGTGTGGCAGCGAATGCAGTTCCAAGGGACAGTGAAAACCAGCTACAGCATTCCATGCTGGCAGCATTCGTGTGGGCGCAATCGCTGGACGTTTCGAATTTGGCAGCCGGGCTCTGCGAGAGAGAGATACACAGTGTTGCCCCTTTACGAACCAAAGCTTTTGGGGAAAGCGAATGTCTTTGTGGCAGCGAATGCAGTTCCAAGGGACAGTGAAAACCAGCTACAGCATTCCGTGCTGGCAGCTTTCGTGTGGGCGCAATCGCTGGACGTTTCCAATTTGGCAGCCGGGCTCTGCGAGAGAGAGATACAGAGTGTTGCCCCTTTACGAACCAAAGCTTTTGGGGAAAGCGAATGTCTGTGTGGCAGCGAATGCAGTTCCAAGGGACAGTGAAAACCAGCTACAGCATTCCGTGCTGGCAGCTTTCGTGTGGGCGCAATCGCTGGACGTTTCCAATTTGGCAGCCGGGCTCTGCGAGAGCGAGATACACAGTGTTGCCCCTTTACGAACCAAAGCTTTTGGGGAAAGCGAATGTCTGTGTGGCAGCGAATGCAGTTCCAAGGGACAGTGAAAACTAGCTACAGCATTCCGTGCTGGCAGCTTTCGTGTGGGCGCAATCGCTGGACGTTTCCAATTTGGCAGCCGGGCTCTGCGAGAGCGAGATACACAGTGTTGCCCCTTTACGAACCCAAGCTTTTGGGGAAAGCGAATGTCTGTGTGGCAGCGAATGCAGTTCCAAGGGACAGTGAAAACCAGCTACAGCATTCCGTGCTGGCAGCTTTCGTGTGGGCGCAATCGCTGGACGTTTCCAATTTGGCAGCCGGGCTCTGCGAGAGAGAGATACACAGTGTTGCCCCTTTACGAACCAAAGCTTTCGGGGAAAGCGAATGTCTGTGTGGCAGCGAATGCAGTTCCAAGGGACAGTGAAAACCAGCTACAGCATTCCGTGCTGGCAGCTTCCGTGTGGGCGCAATCGCTGGACGTTTCCAATTTGGCAGCCGGGCTCTGCGAGAGCGAGACACAGAGTGTTGCCCCTTTACGAACCCAAACTTTTGGGGAAAGCGAATGTCTGTGTGGCAGCGAATGCAGTTCCAAGGGACAGTGAAAACCAGCTACAGCATTCCGTGCTGGCAGCTTCCGTGTGGGCGCAATCGCTGGACGTTTCCAATTTGGCAGCCGGGCTCTGCGAGAGCGAGATACACAGTGTTGCCCCTTTATGAACCAAAGCTTTTGGGGAAAGCGAATGTCTGTGTGGCAGCGAATGCAATTCCAAGGGACAGTGAAAACCAGCTACAGCATTCCGTGCTGGCAGCTTTCGTGTGGGCGCAATCGCTGGACGTTTCCAATTTGGCAGCGGGGCCCTGCGAGAGAGAGATACACAGTGTTGCCCCTTTACGAACCAAAGCTTTTGGGGAAAGCGAATGTCTGTGTGGCAGCAAATGCAGTTCCAAGGGACAGTGAAAACCAGCTACAGCATTCCGTGCTGGCAGCTTTCGTGTGGGCGCAATCGCTGGACGTTTCGAATTTGGCAGCCGGGCTCTGCGAGAGAGAGATACACAGTGTTGCCCCTTTACGAACCAAAGCTTTTGGGGAAAGCGAATGTCTGTGTGGCAGCGAATGCAGTTCCAAGGGACAGTGAAAACCAGCTACAGCATTCTGTGCTGGCAGCTTTCGTGTGGGCGCAATCGCTGGACGTTTCCAATTTGGCAGCCGGGCTCTGCGAGAGAGAGATACACAGTGTTGCCCCTTTACGAACCAAAGCTTTTGGGGAAAGCGAATGTCTGTGTGGCAGCGAATGCAGTTCCAAGGGACAGTGAAAACCAGCTACAGCATTCCGTGCTGGCAGCTTTCGTGTGGGTTCAATCGCTGGACGTTTCCAATTTGGCAGCCGGGCTCTGCGAGAGAGAGATACACAGTGTTGCCCCTTTACGAACCAAAGCTTTTGGGGAAAGCGAATGTCTGTGTGGCAGCGAATGCAGTTCCAAGGGACAGTGAAAACCAGCTACAGCATTCCATGCTGGCAGCTTTCGTGTGGGCGCAATCGCTGGACGTTTCCAATTTGGCAGCCGGGCTCTGCGAGAGAGAGATACACAGTGTTGCCCCTTTACGAACCAAAGCTTTTGGGGAAAGCGAATGTCTGTGTGGCAGCGAATGCAGTTCCAAGGGACAGTGAAAACCAGCTACAGCATTCCGTGCTGGCAGCTTCTGTGTGGGCGCAATCGCTGGACGTTTCCAATTTGGCAGCCGGGCTCTGCGAGAGAGAGATACACAGTGTTGCCCCTTTACGAACCAAAGCTTTTGGGGAAAGTGAATGTCTGTGTGGCAGCGAATGCAGTTCCAAGGGACAGTGAAAACCAGCTACAGCATTCCGTGCTGGCAGCTTCCGTGTGGGAGCAATCGCTGGACGTTTCGAATTTGGCAGCCGGGCTCTGCGAGAGCGAGATACACAGTGTTGCCCCTTTACGAACCAAAGCTTTTGGGGAAAGCGAATGTCTGTGTGGCAGCGAATGCAGTTCCAAGGGACAGTGAAAACCAGCTACAGCATTCTGTGCTGGCAGCTTTCGTGTGGGCGCAATCGCTGGACGTTTCCAATTTGGCAGCCGGGCTCTGCGAGAGAGAGATACACAGTGTTGCCCCTTTACGAACCAAAGCTTTTGGGGAAAGCGAATGTCTGTGTGGCAGCGAATGCAGTTCCAAGGGACAGTGAAAACCAGCTACAGCATTCCGTGCTGGCAGCTTTCGTGTGGGCGCAATCGCTGGACGTTTCGAATTTGGCAGCCGGGCTCTGCGAGAGAGAGATACACAGTGTTGCCCCTTTACCAAGCAAAGCTTTTGAGGAAAGCGAATGTCTGTGTGGCAGCGAATGCAGTTCCAAGGGACAGTGAAAACCAGCTACAGCATTCCGTGCTGGCAGCTTTCGTGTGGGCGCAATCGCTGGACGTTTCGAATTTGGCAGCCGGGCTCTGCGAGAGCGAGATACACAGTGTTGCCCCTTTACGAACCAAAGCTTTTGGGGAAAGCGAATGTCTGTGTGGCAGCGAATGCAGTTCCAAGGGACAGTGAAAACCAGCTACAGCATTCCGTGCTGGCAGCTTTCGTGTGGGCGCAATCGCTGGACGTTTCCAATTTGGCAGCCGGGCTTTGCGAGAGAGAGATACACAGTATTGCCCCTTTACGAACCAAAGCTTTTGGGGAAAGCGAATGTCTGTGTGGCAGCGAATGCAGTTCCAAGGGACAGTGAAAACCAGCTACAGCATTCTGTGCTGGCAGCTTTCGTGTGGGCGCAATCGCTGGACGTTTCCAATTTGGCAGCCGGGCTCTGCGAGAGACAGATACACAGTGTTGCCCCTTTACGAACCAAAGCTTTTGGGGAAAGCGAATGTCTGTGTGGCAGCGAATGCAGTTCCAAGGGACAGTGAAAACCAGCTACAGCATTCCGTGCTGGCAGCTTTCGTGTGGGCGCAATCGCTGGACGTTTCCAATTTGGCAGCCGGGCTCTGCGAGAGAGAGATACACAGTGTTGCCCCTTTACGAACCAAAGCTTTTGGGGAAAGCGAATGTCTGTGTGGCAGCGAATGCAGTTCCAAGGGACAGTGAAAACCAGCTACAGCATTCCGTGCTGGCAGCTTTCGTGTGGGCGCAATCGCTGGACGTTTCCAATTTGGCAGCCGGGCTCTGCGAGAGAGAGATACATAGTGTTGCCCCTTTACGAACCAAAGCTTTTGGGGAAAGCGAATGTCTGTGTGGCAGCGAATGCAGTTCGAAGGGACAGTGAAAACCAGCTACAGCATTCCGTGCTGGCAGCTTCCGTGTGGGCGCAATCGCTGGACGTTTCCAATTTGGCAGCCGGGCTCTGCGAGAGAGAGATACACAGTGTTGCCCCTTTACGAACCAAAGCTTTTGGGGAAAGCGAATGTCTGTGTGGCAGCGAATGCAGTTCCAAGGGACAGTGAAAACCAGCTACAGCATTCCGTGCTGGCAGCTTCCGTGTGGGCGCAATCGCTGGACGTTTCCAATTTGGCAGCCGGGCTCTGCGAGAGAGAGATACACAGTGTTGCCCCTTTACGAACCAAAGCTTTTGGGGAAAGCGAATGTCTGTGTGGCAGCGAATGCAGTTCCAAGGGACAGTGAAAACCAGCTACAGCATTCTGTGTTGGCAGCTTTCGTGTGGGCGCAATCACTGGACGTTTCCAATTTGGCAGCCGCGCTCTGCGAGAGAGAGATACACAGTGTTGCCCCTTTACGAACCAAAGCTTTTGGGGAAAGCGAATGTCTGTGTGGCAGCGAATGCAGTTCCAAGGGACAGTGAAAACCAGCTACAGCATTCCGTGCTGGCAGCTTCCGTGTGGGCGCAATCGCTGGACGTTTCCAATTTGGCAGCCGGGCTCTGCGAGAGAGAGATACACAGTGTTGCCCCTTTACGAACCAAAGCTTTTGGGGAAAGCGAATGTCTGTGTGGCAGCGAATGCAGTTCCAAGGGACAGTGAAAACCAGCTACAGCATTCCGTGCTGGCAGCTTTCGTGTGGGCGCAATCGCTGGACGTTTCCAATTTGGCAGCCGGGCTCTGCGAGAGAGAGATACACAGTGTTGCCCCTTTACGAACCAAAGCTTTTGGGGAAAGCGAATGTCTGTGTGGCAGCGAATGCAGTTCCAAGGGACAGTGAAAACTAGCTACAGCATTCCGTGCTGGCAGCTTTCGTGTGGGCGCAATCGCTGGACGTTTCCAATTTGGCAGCCGGGCTCTGCGAGAGCGAGATACACAGTGTTGCCCCTTTACGAACCCAAGCTTTTGGGGAAAGCGAATGTCTGTGTGGCAGCGAATGCAGTTCCAAGGGACAGTGAAAACCAGCTACAGCATTCCGTGCTGGCAGCTTTCGTGTGGGCGCAATCGCTGGACGTTTCCAATTTGGCAGCCGGGCTCTGCGAGAGAGAGATACACAGTGTTGCCCCTTTACGAACCAAAGCTTTCAGGGAAAGCGAATGTCTGTGTGGCAGCGAATGCAGTTCCAAGGGACAGTGAAAACCAGCTACAGCATTCTGTGCTGGCAGCTTTCGTGTGGGCGCAATCACTGGACGTTTCCAATTTGGCAGCCGCGCTCTGCGAGAGAGAGATACACAGTGTTGCCCCTTTACGAACCAAAGCTTTTGGGGAAAGCGAATGTCTGTGTGGCAGCGAATGCAGTTCCAAGGGACAGTGAAAACCAGCTACAGCATTCCGTGCTGGCAGCTTCCGTGTGGGCGCAATCGCTGGACGTTTCCAATTTGGCAGCCGGGCTCTGCGAGAGAGAGATACACAGTGTTGCCCCTTTACGAACCAAAGCTTTTGGGGAAAGCGAATGTCTGTGTGGCAGCGAATGCAGTTCCAAGGGACAGTGAAAACCAGCTACAGCATTCCGTGCTGGCAGCTTTCGTGTGGGCGCAATCGCTGGACGTTTCCAATTTGGCAGCCGGGCTCTGCGAGAGAGAGATACACAGTGTTGCCCCTTTACGAACCCAAGCTTTTGGGGAAAGCGAATGTCTGTGTGGCAGCGAATGCAGTTCCAAGGGACAGTGAAAACCAGCTACAGCATTCCGTGCTGGCAGCTTTCGTGTGGGCGCAATCGCTGGACGTTTCCAATTTGGCAGCCGGGCTCTGCGAGAGAGAGATACACAGTGTTGCCCCTTTACGAACCAAAGCTTTTGGGGAAAGCGAATGTCTGTGTGGCAGCGAATGCAGTTCCAAGGGACAGTGAAAACCAGCTACAGCATTCCGTGCTGGCAGCTTCCGTGTGGGCGCAATCGCTGGACGTTTCCAATTTGGCAGCCGGGCTCTGCGAGAGCGAGATACACAGTGTTGCCCCTTTATGAACCAAAGCTTTTGGGGAAAGCGAATGTCTGTGTGGCAGCGAATGCAATTCCAAGGGACAGTGAAAACCAGCTACAGCATTCCGTGCTGGCAGCTTTCGTGTGGGCGCAATCGCTGGACGTTTCCAATTTGGCAGCCGGGCCCTGCGAGAGAGAGATACACAGTGTTGCCCCTTTACGAACCAAAGCTTTTGGGGAAAGCGAATGTCTGTGTGGCAGCAAATGCAGTTCCAAGGGACAGTGAAAACCAGCTACAGCATTCCGTGCTGGCAGCTTTCGTGTGGGCGCAATCGCTGGACGTTTCGAATTTGGCAGCCGGGCTCTGCGAGAGAGAGATACACAGTGTTGCCCCTTTACGAACCAAAGCTTTTGGGGAAAGCGAATGTCTGTGTGGCAGCGAATGCAGTTCCAAGGGACAGTGAAAACCAGCTACAGCATTCCGTGCTGGCAGCTTTCGTGTGGGCGCAATCGCTGGACGTTTCCAATTTGGCAGCCGGGCTCTGCGAGAGAGAGATACACAGTGTTGCCCCTTTACGAACCAAAGCTTTTGGGGAAAGCGAATGTCTGTGTGGCAGCGAATGCAGTTCCAAGGGACAGTGAAAACCAGCTACAGCATTCCGTGCTGGCAGCTTTCGTGTGGGTTCAATCGCTAGACGTTTCGAATTTGGCAGCCGGGCTCTGCGAGAGCGAGATACACAGTGTTGCCCCTTTACGAACCCAAGCTTTTGGGGAAAGCGAATGTCTGTGTGGCAGCGAATGCAGTTCCAAGGGACAGTGAAAACCAGCTACAGCATTCCGTGCTGGCAGCTTTCGTGTGGGCGCAATCGCTGGACGTTTCCAATTTGGCAGCCGGGCTCTGCGAGAGAGAGATACACAGTGTTGCCCCTTTACGAACCAAAGCTTTTGGGGAAAGCGAATGTCTGTGTGGCAGCGAATGCAGTTCCAAGGGACAGTGAAAACCAGCTACAGCATTCCATGCTGGCAGCTTTCGTGTGGGCGCAATCGCTGGACGTTTCCAATTTGGCAGCCGGGCTCTGCGAGAGAGAGATACACAGTGTTGCCCCTTTACGAACCAAAGCTTTTGGGGAAAGCGAATGTCTGTGTGGCAGCGAATGCAGTTCCAAGGGACAGTGAAAACCAGCTACAGCATTCCGTGCTGGCAGCTTCTGTGTGGGTGCAATCGCTGGACGTTTCCAATTTGGCAGCCGGGCTCTGCGAGAGAGAGATACACAGTGTTGCCCCTTTACGAACCAAAGCTTTTGGGGAAAGCGAATGTCTGTGTGGCAGCGAATGCAGTTCCAAGGGACAGTGAAAACCAGCTACAGCATTCCGTGCTGGCAGCTTTCGTGTGGGTTCAATCGCTGGACGTTTCCAATTTGGCAGCCGGGCTCTGCGAGAGAGAGATACACAGTGTTGCCCCTTTACGAACCAAAGCTTTTGGGGAAAGCGAATGTCTGTGTGGCAGCGAATGCAGTTCCAAGGGACAGTGAAAACCAGCTACAGCATTCCATGCTGGCAGCTTTCGTGTGGGCGCAATCGCTGGACGTTTCCAATTTGGCAGCCGGGCTCTGCGAGAGAGAGATACACAGTGTTGCCCCTTTACGAACCAAAGCTTTTGGGGAAAGCGAATGTCTGTGTGGCAGCGAATGCAGTTCCGAGGGACAGTGAAAACCAGCTACAGCATTCCGTGCTGGCAGCTTTCGTGTGGGCGCAATCGCTGGACGTTTCCAATTTGGCAGCCGGGCTCTGCGAGAGAGAGATACACAGTGTTGCCCCTTTACGAACCAAAGCTTTTGGGGAAAGCGAATGTCTGTGTGGCAGCGAATGCAGTTCCAAGGGACAGTGAAAACCAGCTACAGCATTCCGTGCTGGCAGCTTTCGTGTGGGCGCAATCGCTGGACGTTTCCAATTTGGCAGCCGGGCTCTGCGAGAGAGAGATACACAGTGTTGCCCCTTTACGAACCAAAGCTTTTGGGGAAAGCGAATGTCTGTGTGGCAGCGAATGCAGTTCCAAGGGACAGTGAAAACCAGCTACAGCATTCCGTGCTGGCAGCTTTCGTGTGGGCGCAATCGCTGGACGTTTCCAATTTGGCAGCCGGGCTCTGCGAGAGAGAGATACACAGTGTTGCCCCTTTACGAACCCAAGCTTTTGGGGAAAGCGAATGTCTGTGTGGCAGCGAATGCAGTTCCAAGGGACAGTGAAAACCAGCTACAGCATTCCGTGCTGGCAGCTTTCGTGTGGGCGCAATCGCTGGACGTTTCCAATTTGGCAGCCGGGCTCTGCGAGAGAGAGATACACAGTGTTGCCCCTTTACGAACCAAAGCTTTTGGGGAAAGCGAATGTCTGTGTGGCAGCGAATGCAGTTCCAAGGGACAGTGAAAACCAGCTACAGCATTCTGTGCTGGCAGCTTTCGTGTGGGCGCAATCGCTGGACGTTTCCAATTTGGCAGCCGGGCTCTGCGAGAGAGAGATACACAGTGTTGCCCCTTTACCAAGCAAAGCTTTTGGGGAAAGCGAATGTCTGTGTGGCAGCGAATGCAGTTCCAAGGGACAGTGAAAACCAGCTACAGCATTCCTTGCTGGCAGCTTCCGTGTGGGCGCAATCGCTGGACGTTTCCAATTTGGCAGCCGGGCTCTGCGAGAGCGAGACACAGAGTGTTGCCCCTTTACGAACCCAAACTTTTGGGGAAAGCGAATGTCTGTGTGGCAGCGAATGCAGTTCCAAGGGACAGTGAAAACCAGCTACAGCATTCCGTGCTGGCAGCTTCCGTGTGGGCGCAATCGCTGGACGTTTCCAATTTGGCAGCCGGGCTCTGCGAGAGCGAGATACACAGTGTTGCCCCTTTATGAACCAAAGCTTTTGGGGAAAGCGAATGTCTGTGTGGCAGCGAATGCAATTCCAAGGGACAGTGAAAACCAGCTACAGCATTCCGTGCTGGCAGCTTTCGTGTGGGCGCAATCGCTGGACGTTTCCAATTTGGCAGCCGGGCCCTGCGAGAGAGAGATACACAGTGTTGCCCCTTTACGAACCAAAGCTTTTGGGGAAAGCGAATGTCTGTGTGGCAGCAAATGCAGTTCCAAGGGACAGTGAAAACCAGCTACAGCATTCCGTGCTGGCAGCTTTCGTGTGGGCGCAATCGCTGGACGTTTCGAATTTGGCAGCAGGGCTCTGCGAGAGAGAGATACACAGTGTTGCCCCTTTACGAACCAAAGCTTTTGGGGAAAGCGAATGTCTGTGTGGCAGCGAATGCAGTTCCAAGGGACAGTGAAAACCAGCTACAGCATTCCGTGCTGGCAGCTTTCGTGTGGGCGCAATCGCTGGACGTTTCCAATTTGGCAGCCGGGCTCTGCGAGAGAGAGATACACAGTGTTGCCCCTTTACGAACCAAAGCTTTTGGGGAAAGCGAATGTCTGTGTGGCAGCGAATGCAGTTCCAAGGGACAGTGAAAACCAGCTACAGCATTCCGTGCTGGCAGCTTTCGTGTGGGTTCAATCGCTAGACGTTTCGAATTTGGCAGCCGGGCTCTGCGAGAGCGAGATACACAGTGTTGCCCCTTTACGAACCCAAGCTTTTGGGGAAAGCGAATGTCTGTGTGGCAGCGAATGCAGTTCCAAGGGACAGTGAAAACCAGCTACAGCATTCCATGCTGGCAGCTTTCGTGTGGGCGCAATCGCTGGACGTTTCCAATTTGGCAGCCGGGCTCTGCGAGAGAGAGATACACAGTGTTGCCCCTTTACGAACCAAAGCTTTTGGGGAAAGCGAATGTCTGTGTGGCAGCGAATGCAGTTCCAAGGGACAGTGAAAACCAGCTACAGCATTCCGTGCTGGCAGCTTCTGTGTGGGTGCAATCGCTGGACGTTTCCAATTTGGCAGCCGGGCTCTGCGAGAGAGAGATACACAGTGTTGCCCCTTTACGAACCAAAGCTTTTGGGGAAAGCGAATGTCTGTGTGGCAGCGAATGCAGTTCCAAGGGACAGTGAAAACCAGCTACAGCATTCCGTGCTGGCAGCTTTCGTGTGGGTTCAATCGCTGGACGTTTCCAATTTGGCAGCCGGGCTCTGCGAGAGAGAGATACACAGTGTTGCCCCTTTACGAACCAAAGCTTTTGGGGAAAGCGAATGTCTGTGTGGCAGCGAATGCAGTTCCAAGGGACAGTGAAAACCAGCTACAGCATTCCATGCTGGCAGCTTTCGTGTGGGCGCAATCGCTGGACGTTTCGAATTTGGCAGCCGGGCTCTGCGAGAGAGAGATACACAGTGTTGCCCCTTTACGAACCAAAGCTTTTGGGGAAAGCGAATGTCTGTGTGGCAGCGAATGCAGTTCCGAGGGACAGTGAAAACCAGCTACAGCATTCCGTGCTGGCAGCTTTCGTGTGGGCGCAATCGCTGGACGTTTCCAATTTGGCAGCCGGGCTCTGCGAGAGAGAGATACACAGTGTTGCCCCTTTACGAACCAAAGCTTTTGGGGAAAGCGAATGTCTGTGTGGCAGCGAATGCAGTTCCAAGGGACAGTGAAAACCAGCTACAGCATTCCGTGCTGGCAGCTTTCGTGTGGGCGCAATCGCTGGACGTTTCCAATTTGGCAGCCGGGCTCTGCGAGAGAGAGATACACAGTGTTGCCCCTTTACGAACCAAAGCTTTTGGGGAAAGCGAATGTCTGTGTGGCAGCGAATGCAGTTCCAAGGGACAGTGAAAACCAGCTACAGCATTCCGTGCTGGCAGCTTTCGTGTGGGCGCAATCGCTGGACGTTTCCAATTTGGCAGCCGGGCTCTGCGAGAGAGAGATACACAGTGTTGCCCCTTTACGAACCCAAGCTTTTGGGGAAAGCGAATGTCTGTGTGGCAGCGAATGCAGTTCCAAGGGACAGTGAAAACCAGCTACAGCATTCCGTGCTGGCAGCTTTCGTGTGGGCGCAATCGCTGGACGTTTCCAATTTGGCAGCCGGGCTCTGCGAGAGAGAGATACACAGTGTTGCCCCTTTACGAACCAAAGCTTTTGGGGAAAGCGAATGTCTGTGTGGCAGCGAATGCAGTTCCAAGGGACAGTGAAAACTAGCTACAGCATTCCGTGCTGGCAGCTTTCATGTGGGCGCAATCGCTGGACGTTTCCAATTTGGCAGCCGGGCTCTGCGAGAGAGAGATACACAGTGTTGCCCCTTTACGAACCAAAGCTTTTGGGGAAAGCGAATGTCTGTGTGGCAGCGAATGCAGTTCCAAGGGACAGTGAAAACCAGCTACAGCATTCCGTGCTGGCAGCTTTCGTGTGGGTTCAATCGCTAGACGTTTCGAATTTGGCAGCCGGGCTCTGCGAGAGAGAGATACACAGTGTTGCCCCATTACCAAGCAAAGCTTTTGGGGAAAGCGAATGTCTGTGTGGCAGCGAATGCAGTTCCAAGGGACAGTGAAAACCAGCTACAGCATTCCGTGCTGGCAGCTTTCGTGTGGGCGCAATCGCTGGACGTTTCCAATTTGGCAGCCGGGCTCTGCGAGAGAGAGATACACAGTGTTGCCCCTTTACGAACCCAAGCTTTTGGGGAAAGCGAATGTCTGTGTGGCAGCGAATGCAGTTCCAAGGGACAGTGAAAACCAGCTACAGCATTCTGTGCTGGCAGCTTTCGTGTGGGCGCAATCGCTGGACGTTTCCAATTTGGCAGCCGGGCTCTGCGAGAGAGAGATACACAGTGTTGCCCCTTTACGAACCAAAGCTTTTGGGGAAAGCGAATGTCTGTGTGGCAGCGAATGCAGTTCCAAGGGACAGTGAAAACCAGCTACAGCATTCCGTGCTGGCAGCTTCCGTGTGGGCGCAATCGCTGGACGTTTCCAATTTGGCAGCCGGGCTCTGCGAGAGCGAGATACAGAGTGTTGCCCCTTTACGAACCCAAACTTTTGGGGAAAGCGAATGTCTGTGTGGCAGCGAATGCAGTTCCAAGGGACAGTGAAAACCAGCTACAGCATTCCGTGCTGGCAGCTTCCATGTGGGCGCAATCGCTGGACGTTTCCAATTTGGCAGCCGGGCTCTGCGAGAGAGAGATACACAGTGTTGCCCCTTTACGAACCAAAGCTTTTGGGGAAAGCGAATGTCTGTGTGGCAGCGAATGCAGTTCCAAGGGACAGTGAAAACCAGCTACAGCATTCCGTGCTGGCAGCTTCCGTGTGGGCGCAATCGCTGGACGTTTCCAATTTGGCAGCCGGGCTCTGCGAGAGAGAGATACACAGTGTTGCCCCTTTACGAACCAAAGCTTTTGGGGAAAGCGAATGTCTGTGTGGCAGCGAATGCAGTTCCAAGGGACAGTGAAAACCAGCTACAGCATTCCGTGCTGGCAGCTTTCGTGTGGGTTCAATCTCTAGACGTTTCGAATTTGGCAGCCGGGCTCTGCGAGAGCGAGATACACAGTGTTGCCCCTTTACGAACCAAAGCTTTTGGGGAAAGCGAATGTCTGTGTGGCAGCGAATGCAGTTCCAAGGGACAGTGAAAACCAGCTACAGCATTCCGTGCTGGCAGCTTTCGTGTGGGCGCAATCGCTGGACGTTTCCAATTTGGCAGCCGGGCTCTGCGAGAGAGAGATACACAGTGTTGCCCCTTTACGAACCAAAGCTTTTGGGGAAAGCAAATGTCTGTGTGGCAGCGAATGCAGTTCCAAGGGACAGTGAAAACCAGCTACAGCATTCTGTGCTGGCAGCTTCCGTGTGGGCGCAATCGCTGGACGTTTCCAATTTGGCAGCCGGGCTCTGCGAGAGAGAGATACACAGTGTTGCCCCTTTACGAACCAAAGCTTTTGGGGAAAGCGAATGTCTGTGTGGCAGCGAATGCAGTTCCAAGGGACAGTGAAAACCAGCTACAGCATTCCATGCTGGCAGCTTTCGTGTGGGCGCAATCGCTGGACGTTTCGAATTTGGCAGCCGGGCTCTGCGAGAGAGAGATACACAGTGTTGCCCCTTTACGAACCAAAGCTTTTGGGGAAAGCGAATGTCTTTGTGGCAGCGAATGCAGTTCCAAGGGACAGTGAAAACCAGCTACAGCATTCCGTGCTGGCAGCTTCCGTGTGGGCGCAATCGCTGGACGTTTCCAATTTGGCAGCCGGGCTCTGCGAGAGCGAGATACACAGTGTTGCCCCTTTACGAACCAAAGCTTTTGGGGAAAGCGAATGTCTGTGTGGCAGCGAATGCAGTTCCAAGGGACAGTGAAAACCAGCTACAGCATTCCGTGCTGGCAGCTTTCGTGTGGGCGCAATCGCTGGACGTTTCCAATTTGGCAGCCGGGCTCTGCGAGAGAGAGATACACAGTGTTGCCCCTTTACGAACCAAAGCTTTTGGGGAAAGCGAATGTCTGTGTGGCAGCGAATGCAGTTCCAAGGGACAGTGAAAACCAGCTACAGCATTCTGTGCTGGCAGCTTTCGTGTGGGCGCAATCGCTGGACGTTTCCAATTTGGCAGCCGGGCTCTGCGAGAGAGAGATACACAGTGTTGCCCCTTTACGAACCAAAGCTTTTGGGGAAAGCGAATGTCTGTGTGGCAGCGAATGCAGTTCCAAGGGACAGTGAAAACCAGCTACAGCATTCTGTGCTGGCAGCTTTCGTGTGGGCGCAATCGCTGGACGTTTCCAATTTGGCAGCCGGGCTCTGCGAGAGAGAGATACACAGTGTTGCCCCTTTACGAACCAAAGCTTTTGGGGAAAGCGAATGTCTGTGTGGCAGCGAATGCAGTTCCAAGGGACAGTGAAAACCAGCTACAGCATTCCGTGCTGGCAGCTTCCGTGTGGGCGCAATCGCTGGACGTTTCCAATTTGGCCGCCGGGCTCTGCGAGAGCGAGAGACAGAGTGTTGCCCCTTTACGAACCCAAACTTTTGGGGAAAGCGAATGTCTGTGTGGCAGCGAATGCAGTTCCAAGGGACAGTGAAAACCAGCTACAGCATTCCGTGCTGGCAGCTTCCGTGTGGGCGCAATCGCTGGACGTTTCCAATTTGGCAGCCGGGCTCTGCGAGAGAGAGATACACAGTGTTGCCCCTTTACGAACCAAAGCTTTTGGGGAAAGCGAATGTCTGTGTGGCAGCGAATGCAGTTCCAAGGGACAGTGAAAACCAGCTACAGCATTCCGTGCTGGCAGCTTTCGTGTGGGCGCAATCGCTGGACGTTTCCAATTTGGCAGCCGGGCTCTGCGAGAGAGAGATACACAGTGTTGCCCCTTTACGAACCAAAGCTTTTGGGGAAAGCGAATGTCTGTGTGGCAGCGAATGCAGTTCCAAGGGACAGTGAAAACCAGCTACAGCATTCTGTGCTGGCAGCTTTCGTGTGGGCGCAATCGCTGGACGTTTCCAATTTGGCAGCCGGGCTCTGCGAGAGAGAGATACACAGTGTTGCCCCTTTACGAACCAAAGCTTTTGGGGAAAGCGAATGTCTGTGTGGCAGCGAATGCAGTTCCAAGGGACAGTGAAAACCAGCTACAGCATTCCGTGCTGGCAGCTTCCGTGTGGGCGCAATCGCTGGACGTTTCCAATTTGGCAGCCGGGCTCTGCGAGAGCGAGATACAGAGTGTTGACCCTTTACGAACCCAAACTTTTGGGGAAAGCGAATGTCTGTGTGGCAGCGAATGCAGTTCCAAGGGACAGTGAAAACCAGCTACAGCATTCTGTGCTGGCAGCTTTCGTGTGGGCGCAATCGCTGGACGTTTCCAATTTGGCAGCCGGGCTCTGCGAGAGAGAGATACACAGTGTTGCCCCTTTACGAACCAAAGCTTTTGGGGAAAGCGAATGTCTGTGTGGCAGCGAATGCAGTTCCAAGGGACAGTGAAAACCAGCTACAGCATTCCGTGCTGGCAGCTTCCGTGTGGGCGCAATCGCTGGACGTTTCCAATTTGGCAGCCGGGCTCTGCGAGAGCGAGATACAGAGTGTTGCCCCTTTACGAACCCAAACTTTTGGGGAAAGCGAATGTCTGTGTGGCAGCGAATGCAGTTCCAAGGGACAGTGAAAACCAGCTACAGCATTCCGTGCTGGCAGCTTCCGTGTGGGCGCAATCGCTGGACGTTTCCAATTTGGCAGCCGGGCTCTGCGAGAGAGAGATACACAGTGTTGCCCCTTTACGAACCAAAGCTTTTGGGGAAAGCGAATGTCTGTGTGGCAGCGAATGCAGTTCCAAGGGACAGTGAAAACCAGCTACAGCATTCCGTGCTGGCAGCTTCCGTGTGGGCGCAATCGCTGGACGTTTCCAATTTGGCCGCCGGGCTCTGCGAGAGCGAGACACAGAGTGTTGCCCCTTTACGAACCCAAACTTTTGGGGAAAGCGAATGTCTGTGTGGCAGCGAATGCAGTTCCAAGGGACAGTGAAAACCAGCTACAGCATTCCGTGCTGGCAGCTTCCGTGTGGGCGCAATCGCTGGACGTTTCCAATTTGGCAGCCGGGCTCTGCGAGAGAGAGATACACAGTGTTGCCCCTTTACGAACCAAAGCTTTTGGGGAAAGCGAATGTCTGTGTGGCAGCGAATGCAGTTCCAAGGGACAGTGAAAACCAGCTACAGCATTCCGTGCTGGCAGCTTTCGTGTGGGCGCAATCGCTGGACGTTTCCAATTTGGCAGCCGGGCTCTGCGAGAGAGAGATACACAGTGTTGCCCCTTTACGAACCAAAGCTTTTGGGGAAAGCGAATGTCTGTGTGGCAGCGAATGCAGTTCCAAGGGACAGTGAAAACCAGCTACAGCATTCTGTGCTGGCAGCTTTCGTGTGGGCGCAATCGCTGGACGTTTCCAATTTGGCAGCCGGGCTCTGCGAGAGAGAGATACACAGTGTTGCCCCTTTACGAACCAAAGCTTTTGGGGAAAGCGAATGTCTGTGTGGCAGCGAATGCAGTTCCAAGGGACAGTGAAAACCAGCTACAGCATTCCGTGCTGGCAGCTTCCGTGTGGGCGCAATCGCTGGACGTTTCCAATTTGGCAGCCGGGCTCTGCGAGAGCGAGATACAGAGTGTTGACCCTTTACGAACCCAAACTTTTGGGGAAAGCGAATGTCTGTGTGGCAGCGAATGCAGTTCCAAGGGACAGTGAAAACCAGCTACAGCATTCTGTGCTGGCAGCTTTCGTGTGGGCGCAATCGCTGGACGTTTCCAATTTGGCAGCCGGGCTCTGCGAGAGAGAGATACACAGTGTTGCCCCTTTACGAACCAAAGCTTTTGGGGAAAGCGAATGTCTGTGTGGCAGCGAATGCAGTTCCAAGGGACAGTGAAAACCAGCTACAGCATTCCGTGCTGGCAGCTTCCGTGTGGGCGCAATCGCTGGACGTTTCCAATTTGGCAGCCGGGCTCTGCGAGAGCGAGATACAGAGTGTTGCCCCTTTACGAACCCAAACTTTTGGGGAAAGCGAATGTCTGTGTGGCAGCGAATGCAGTTCCAAGGGACAGTGAAAACCAGCTACAGCATTCCGTGCTGGCAGCTTCCGTGTGGGCGCAATCGCTGGACGTTTCCAATTTGGCAGCCGGGCTCTGCGAGAGAGAGATACACAGTGTTGCCCCTTTACGAACCAAAGCTTTTGGGGAAAGCGAATGTCTGTGTGGCAGCGAATGCAGTTCCAAGGGACAGTGAAAACCAGCTACAGCATTCCGTGCTGGCAGCTTTCGTGTGGGCGCAATCGCTGGACGTTTCCAATTTGGCAGCCGGGCTCTGCGAGAGAGAGATACACAGTGTTGCCCCTTTACGAACCAAAGCTTTTGGGGAAAGCGAATGTCTGTGTGGCAGCGAATGCAGTTCCAAGGGACAGTGAAAACCAGCTACAGCATTCCGTGCTGGCAGCTTTCGTGTGGGTTCAATCGCTAGACGTTTCGAATTTGGCAGCCGGGCTCTGCGAGAGCGAGATACACAGTGTTGCCCCTTTACGAACCAAAGCTTTTGGGGAAAGCGAATGTCTGTGTGGCAGCGAATGCAGTTCCAAGGGACAGTGAAAACCAGCTACAGCATTCCGTGCTGGCAGCTTTCGTGTGGGCGCAATCGCTGGACGTTTCCAATTTGGCAGCCGGGCTCTGCGAGAGAGAGATACACAGTGTTGCCCCTTTACGAACCAAAGCTTTTGGGGAAAGCGAATGTCTGTGTGGCAGCGAATGCAGTTCCAAGGGACAGTGAAAACCAGCTACAGCATTCCATGCTGGCAGCTTTCGTGTGGGCGCAATCGCTGGACGTTTCCAATTTGGCAGCCGGGCTCTGCGAGAGAGAGATACACAGTGTTGCCCCTTTACGAACCAAAGCTTTTGGGGAAAGCGAATGTCTGTGTGGCAGCGAATGCAGTTCCAAGGGACAGTGAAAACCAGCTACAGCATTCCGTGCTGGCAGCTTCCGTGTGGGCGCAATCGCTGGACGTTTCCAATTTGGCAGCCGGGCTCTGCGAGAGAGAGATACACAGTGTTGCCCCTTTACGAACCAAAGCTTTTGGGGAAAGCGAATGTCTGTGTGGCAGCGAATGCAGTTCCAAGGGACAGTGAAAACCAGCTACAGCATTCCGTGCTGGCAGCTTTCGTGTGGGCGCAATCGCTGGACGTTTCCAATTTGGCAGCCGGGCTCTGCGAGAGAGAGATACACAGTGTTGCCCCTTTACGAACCAAAGCTTTTGGGGAAAGCGAATGTCTGTGTGGCAGCGAATGCAGTTCCAAGGGACAGTGAAAACCAGCTACAGCATTCCGTGCTGGCAGCTTTCGTGTGGGCGCAATCGCTGGACGTTTCGAATTTGGCAGCCGGGCTCTGCGAGAGAGAGATACACAGTGTTGCCCCGTTACGAACCAAAGCTTTTGGGGAAAGCGAATGTCTGTGTGGCAGCGAATGCAGTTCCAAGGGACAGTGAAAACCAGCTACAGCATTCCGTGCTGGCAGCTTTCGTGTGGGTTCAATCGCTAGACGTTTCGAATTTGGCAGCCGGGCTCTGCGAGAGAGAGATACACAGTGTTGCCCCTTTACGAACCAAAGCTTTTGGGGAAAGCGAATGTCTGTGTGGCAGCGAATGCAGTTCCAAGGGACAGTGAAAACCAGCTACAGCATTCCGTGCTGGCAGCTTTCGTGTGGGCGCAATCGCTGGACGTTTCCAATTTGGCAGCCGGGCTCTGCGAGAGAGAGATACACAGTGTTGCCCCTTTACGAACCAAAGCTTTTGGGGAAAGCGAATGTCTGTGTGGCAGCGAATGCAGTTCCAAGGGACAGTGAAAACCAGCTACAGCATTCCGTGCTGGCAGCTTCCGTGTGGGAGCAATCGCTGGACGTTTCGAATTTGGCAGCCGGGCTCTGCGAGAGCGAGATACACAGTGTTGCCCCTTTACGAACCCAAGCTTTTGGGGAAAGCGAATGTCTGTGTGGCAGCGAATGCAGTTCCAAGGGACAGTGAAAACCAGCTACAGCATTCTGTGCTGGCAGCTTTCGTGTGGGCGCAATCGCTGGACGTTTCGAATTTGGCAGCCGGGCTCTGCGAGAGAGAGATACACAGTGTTGCCCCTTTACGAACCAAAGCTTTTGGGGAAAGCGAATGTCTGTGTGGCAGCGAATGCAGTTCCAAGGGACAGTGAAAACCAGCTACAGCATTCCGTGCTGGCAGCTTTCGTGTGGGCGCAATCGCTGGACGTTTCGAATTTGGCAGCCGGGCTCTGCGAGAGAGAGATACACAGTGTTGCCCCTTTACCAAGCAAAGCTTTTGAGGAAAGCGAATGTCTGTGTGGCAGCGAATGCAGTTCCAAGGGACAGTGAAAACCAGCTACAGCATTCCGTGCTGGCAGCTTTCGTGTGGGCGCAATCGCTGGACGTTTCGAATTTGGCAGCCGGGCTCTGCGAGAGCGAGATACACAGTGTTGCCCCTTTACCAAGCAAAGCTTTTGGGGAAAGCGAATGTCTGTGTGGCAGCGAATGCAGTTCCAAGGGACAGTGAAAACCAGCTATAGCATTCCGTGCTGGCAGCTTTCGTGTGGGCGCAATCGCTGGACGTTTCGAATTTGGCAGCCGCGCTCTGCGAGAGAGAGATACACAGTGTTGCCCCTTTACGAACCAAAGCTTTTGGGGAAAGCGAATGTCTGTGTGGCAGCGAATGCAGTTCCAAGGGACAGTGAAAACCAGCTACAGCATTCCGTGCTGGCAGCTTTCGTGTGGGCGCAATCGCTGGACGTTTCGAATTTGGCAGCCGGGCTCTGCGAGAGAGAGATACACAGTATTGCCCCTTTACGAACCAAAGCTTTTGGGGAAAGCGAATGTCTGTGTGGCAGCGAATGCAGTTCCAAGGGACAGTGAAAACCAGCTACAGCATTCTGTGCTGGCAGCTTTCGTGTGGGCGCAATCGCTGGACGTTTCCAATTTGGCAGCCGGGCTCTGCGAGAGAGAGATACAGAGTGTTGCCCCTTTACGAACCAAAGCTTTTGGGGAAAGCGAATGTCTGTGTGGCAGCGAATGCAGTTCCAAGGGACAGTGAAAACCAGCTACAGCATTCCGTGCTGGCAGCTTTCGTGTGGGCGCAATCGCTGGACGTTTCCAATTTGGCAGCCGGGCTCTGCGAGAGAGAGATACACAGTGTTGCCCCTTTACGAACCAAAGCTTTTGGGGAAAGCGAATGTCTGTGTGGCAGCGAATGCAGTTCCAAGGGACAGTGAAAACCAGCTACAGCATTCCGTGCTGGCAGCTTTCGTGTGGGCGCAATCGCTGGACGTTTCCAATTTGGCAGCCGGGCTCTGCGAGAGAGAGATACATAGTGTTGCCCCTTTACGAACCAAAGCTTTTGGGGAAAGCGAATGTCTGTGTGGCAGCGAATGCAGTTCCAAGGGACAGTGAAAACCAGCTACAGCATTCCGTGCTGGCAGCTTTCGTGTGGGCGCAATCGCTGGACGTTTCCAATTTGGCAGCCGGGCTCTGCGAGAGCGAGATACACAGTGTTGCCCCTTTACGAACCAAAGCTTTTGGGGAAAGCAAATGTCTGTGTGGCAGCGAATGCAGTTCCAAGGGACAGTGAAAACCAGCTACAGCATTCCGTGCTGGCAGCTTCCGTGTGGGCGCAATCGCTGGACGTTTCCAATTTGGCAGCCGGGCTCTGCGAGAGAGAGATACACAGTGTTGCCCCTTTACGAACCAAAGCTTTTGGGGAAAGCGAATGTCTGTGTGGCAGCGAATGCAGTTCCAAGGGACAGTGAAAACCAGCTACAGCATTCCGTGCTGGCAGCTTTCGTGTGGGTTCACTCGCTAGACGTTTCGAATTTGGCAGCCGGGCTCTGCGAGAGCGAGATACACAGTGTTGCCCCTTTACGAACCCAAGCTTTTGGGGAAAGCGAATGTCTGTGTGGCAGCGAATGCAGTTCCAAGGGACAGTGAAAACCAGCTACAGCATTCCGTGCTGGCAGCTTTCGTGTGGGCGCAATCGCTGGACGTTTCCAATTTGGCAGCCGGGCTCTGCGAGAGAGAGATACACAGTGTTGCCCCTTTACGAACCAAAGCTTTTGGGGAAAGCGAATGTCTGTGTGGCAGCGAATGCAGTTCCAAGGGACAGTGAAAACCAGCTACAGCATTCCGTGCTGGCAGCTTTCGTGTGGGTTCAATCGCTGGACGTTTCGAATTTGGCAGCCGGGCTCTGCGAGAGAGAGATACACAGTGTTGCCCCTTTACGAACCAAAGCTTTTGGGGAAAGCGAATGTCTGTGTGGCAGCGAATGCAGTTCCAAGGGACAGTTAAAACCATCTACAGCATTCCATGCTGGCAGCTTTCGTGTGGGCGCAATCGCTGGACGTTTCCAATTTGGCAGCCGGGCTCTGCGAGAGAGAGATACACAGTGTTGCCCCTTTACGAACCAAAGCTTTTGGGGAAAGCGAATGTCTGTGTGGCAGCGAATGCAGTTCCAAGGGACAGTGAAAACCAGCTACAGCATTCCGTGCTGGCAGCTTCTGTGTGGGCGCAATCGCTGGACGTTTCCAATTTGGCAGCCGGGCTCTGCGAGAGAGAGATACACAGTGTTGCCCCTTTACGAACCAAAGCTTTTGGGGAAAGCGAATGTCTGTGTGGCAGCGAATGCAGTTCCAGGGGACAGTGAAAACCAGCTACAGCATTCCGTGCTGGCAGCTTTCGTGTGGGTTCAATCGCTGGACGTTTCCAATTTGGCAGCCAGGCTCTGCGAGAGAGAGATACACAGTGTTGCCCCTTTACGAACCAAAGCTTTTGGGGAAAGCGAATGTCTGTGTGGCAGCGAATGCAGTTCCAAGGGACAGTGAAAACCAGCTACAGCATTCCATGCTGGCAGCTTTCGTGTGGGCGCAATCGCTGGACGTTTCCAATTTGGCAGCCGGGCTCTGCGAGAGAGAGATACACAGTGTTGCCCCTTTACGAACCAAAGCTTTTGGGGAAAGCGAATGTCTGTGTGGCAGCGAATGCAGTTCCAAGGGACAGTGAAAACCAGCTACAGCATTCCGTGCTGGCAGCTTCTGTGTGGGCGCAATCGCTGGACGTTTCCAATTTGGCAGCCGGGCTCTGCGAGAGAGAGATACACAGTGTTGCCCCTTTACGAACCAAAGCTTTTGGGGAAAGCGAATGTCTGTGTGGCAGCGAATGCAGTTCTAAGGGACAGTGAAAACCAGCTACAGCATTCCGTGCTGGCAGCTTTCGTGTGGGCGCAATCGCTGGACGTTTCGAATTTGGCAGCCGGGCTCTGCGAGAGAGAGATACACAGTGTTGCCCCTTTACGAACCAAAGCTTTTGGGGAAAGCGAATGTCTGTGTGGCAGCGAATGCAGTTCCAAGGGACAGTGAAAACCAGCTACAGCATTCCGTGCTGGCAGCTTCTGTGTGGGCGCAATCGCTGGACGTTTCCAATTTGGCAGCCGGGCTCTGCGAGAGAGAGATACACAGTGTTGCCCCTTTACGAACCAAAGCTTTTGGGGAAAGCGAATGTCTGTGTGGCAGCGAATGCAGTTCCAAGGGACAGTGAAAACCAGCTACAGCATTCCGTGCTGGCAGCTTTCGTGTGGGCGCAATCGCTGGACGTTTCCAATTTGGCAGCCGGTCTCTGCGAGAGCGAGATACACAGTGTTGCCCCTTTACGAACCAAAGCTTTTGGGGAAAGCGAATGTCTGTGTGGCAGCGAATGCAGTTCCAAGGGACAGTGAAAACCAGCTACAGCATTCCGTGCTGGCAGCTTTCGTGTGGGCGCAATCGCTGGACGTTTCGAATTTGGCAGCCGGGCTCTGCGAGAGAGAGATACACAGTGTTGCCCCTTTACGAACCAAAGCTTTTGGGGAAAGCGAATGTCTGTGTGGCAGCGAATGCAGTTCCAAGGGACAGTGAAAACCAGCTACAGCATTCCGTGCTGGCAGCTTTCGTGTGGGCGCAATCGCTGGACGTTTCCAATTTGGCAGCCGGGCTCTGCGAGAGAGAGATACACAGTGTTGCCCCTTTACGAACCAAAGCTTTTGGGGAAAGCGAATGTCTGTGTGGCAGCGAATGCAGTTCCAAGGGACAGTGAAAACTAGCTACAGCATTCCGTGCTGGCAGCTTTCGTGTGGGCGCAATCGCTGGACGTTTCCAATTTGGCAGCCGGGCTCTGCGAGAGCGAGATACACAGTGTTGCCCCTTTACGAACCAAAGCTTTTGGGGAAAGCGAATGTCTGTGTGGCAGCGAATGCAGTTCCAAGGGACAGTGAAAACCAGCTACAGCATTCTGTGCTGGCAGCTTTCGTGTGGGCGCAATCGCTGGACGTTTCCAATTTGGCAGCCGGGCTCTGCGAGAGAGAGATACACAGTGTTGCCCCTTTACGAACCAAAGCTTTTGGGGAAAGCGAATGTCTGTGTGGCAGCGAATGCAGTTCCAAGGGACAGTGAAAACCAGCTACAGCATTCCGTGCTGGCAGCTTTCGTGTGGGTTCAATCGCTGGACGTTTCCAATTTGGCAGCCGGGCTCTGCGAGAGAGAGATACACAGTGTTGCCCCTTTACGAACCAAAGCTTTTGGGGAAAGCGAATGTCTGTGTGGCAGCGAATGCAGTTCCAAGGGACAGTGAAAACCAGCTACAGCATTCCGTGCTGGCAGCTTCCGTGTGGGCGCAATCGCTGGACGTTTCCAATTTGGCAGCCGGGCTCTGCGAGAGCGAGACACAGAGTGTTGCCCCTTTACGAACCCAAACTTTTGGGGAAAGCGAATGTCTGTGTGGCAGCGAATGCAGTTCCAAGGGACAGTGAAAACCAGCTACAGCATTCCGTGCTGGCAGCTTCCGTGTGGGCGCAATCGCTGGACGTTTCCAATTTGGCAGCCGGGCTCTGCGAGAGCGAGACACAGAGTGTTGCCCCTTTACGAACCCAAACTTTTGGGGAAAGCGAATGTCTGTGTGGCAGCGAATGCAGTTCCAAGGGACAGTGAAAACCAGCTACAGCATTCCGTGCTGGCAGCTTCCGTGTGGGCGCAATCGCTGGACGTTTCCAATTTGGCAGCCGGGCTCTGCGAGAGAGAGATACACAGTGTTGCCCCTTTACGAACCAAAGCTTTTGGGGAAAGCGAATGTCTGTGTGGCAGCGAATGCAGTTCCAAGGGACAGTGAAAACCAGCTACAGCATTCCGTGCTGGCAGCTTTCGTGTGGGTTCAATCGCTAGACGTTTCGAATTTGGCAGCCGGGCTCTGCGAGAGCGAGATACACAGTGTTGCCCCTTTACGAACCCAAGCTTTTGGGGAAAGCGAATGTCTGTGTGGCAGCGAATGCAGTTCCAAGGGACAGTGAAAACCAGCTACAGCATTCTGTGCTGGCAGCTTTCGTGTGGGCGCAATCGCTGGACGTTTCCAATTTGGCAGCCGGGCTCTGCGAGAGAGAGATACACAGTGTTGCCCCTTTACGAACCAAAGCTTTTGGGGAAAGCGAATGTCTGTGTGGCAGCGAATGCAGTTCCAAGGGACAGTGAAAACCAGCTACAGCATTCCGTGCTGGCAGCTTTCGTGTGGGTTCAATCGCTGGACGTTTCCAATTTGGCAGCCGGGCTCTGCGAGAGAGAGATACACAGTGTTGCCCCTTTACGAACCAAAGCTTTTGGGGAAAGCGAATGTCTGTGTGGCAGCGAATGCAGTTCCAAGGGACAGTGAAAACCAGCTACAGCATTCCATGCTGGCAGCTTTCGTGTGGGCGCAATCGCTGGACGTTTCCAATTTGGCAGCCGGGCTCTGCGAGAGAGAGATACACAGTGTTGCCCCTTTACGAACCAAAGCTTTTGGGGAAAGCGAATGTCTGTGTGGCAGCGAATGCAGTTCCAAGGGACAGTGAAAACCAGCTACAGCATTCCGTGCTGGCAGCTTCTGTGTGGGCGCAATCGCTGGACGTTTCCAATTTGGCAGCCGGGCTCTGCGAGAGAGAGATACACAGTGTTGCCCCTTTACGAACCAAAGCTTTTGGGGAAAGTGAATGTCTGTGTGGCAGCGAATGCAGTTCCAAGGGACAGTGAAAACCAGCTACAGCATTCCGTGCTGGCAGCTTTCGTGTGGGTTCAATCGCTGGACGTTTCCAATTTGGCAGCCGGGCTCTGCGAGAGAGAGATACACAGTGTTGCCCCTTTACGAACCAAAGCTTTTGGGGAAAGCGAATGTCTGTGTGGCAGCGAATGCAGTTCCAAGGGACAGTGAAAACCAGCTACAGCATTCCATGCTGGCAGCTTTCGTGTGGGTGCAATCGCTGGACGTTTCCAAATTGGCAGCGGGCTCTGCGAGAGAGAGATACACAGTGTTGCCCCTTTACGAACCAAAGCTTTTGGGGAAAGCGAATGTCTGTGTGGCAGCGAATGCAGTTCCAAGGGACAGTGAAAACCAGCTACAGCATTCCGTGCTGGCAGCTTCTGTGTGGGCGCAATCGCTGGACGTTTCCAATTTGGCAGCCGGGCTCTGCGAGAGAGAGATACACAGTGTTGCCCCTTTACGAACCAAAGCTTTTGGGGAAAGCGAATGTCTGTGTGGCAGCGAATGCAGTTCCAAGGGACAGTGAAAACCAGCTACAGCATTCCGTGCTGGCAGCTTTCGTGTGGGCGCAATCGCTGGACGTTTCGAATTTGGCAGCCGGGCTCTGCGAGAGAGAGATACACAGTGTTGCCCCTTTACGAACCAAAGCTTTTGGGGAAAGCGAATGTCTGTGTGGCAGCGAATGCAGTTCCAAGGGACAGTGAAAACCAGCTACAGCATTCCGTGCTGGCAGCTTCCGTGTGGGAGCAATCGCTGGACGTTTCGAATTTGGCAGCCGGGCTCTGCGAGAGCGAGATACACAGTGTTGCCCCTTTACGAACCAAAGCTTTTGGGGAAAGCGAATGTCTGTGTGGCAGCGAATGCAGTTCCAAGGGACAGTGAAAACCAGCTACAGCATTCTGTGCTGGCAGCTTTCGTGTGGGCGCAATCGCTGGACGTTTCGAATTTGGCAGCCGGGCTCTGCGAGAGAGAGATACACAGTGTTGCCCCTTTACGAACCAAAGCTTTTGGGGAAAGCGAATGTCTGTGTGGCAGCGAATGCAGTTCCAAGGGACAGTGAAAACCAGCTACAGCATTCCGTGCTGGCAGCTTTCGTGTGGGCGCAATCGCTGGACGTTTCGAATTTGGCAGCCGGGCTCTGCGAGAGAGAGATACACAGTGTTGCCCCTTTACCAAGCAAAGCTTTTGAGGAAAGCGAATGTCTCTGTGGCAGCGAATGCAGTTCCAAGGGACAGTGAAAACCAGCTACAGCATTCCGTGCTGGCAGCTTTCGTGTGGGCGCAATCGCTGGACGTTTCGAATTTGGCAGCCGGGCTCTGCGAGAGCGAGATACACAGTGTTGCCCCTTTACCAAGCAAAGCTTTTGGGGAAAGCGAATGTCTGTGTGGCAGCGAATGCAGTTCCAAGGGACAGTGAAAACCAGCTATAGCATTCCGTGCTGGCAGCTTTCGTGTGGGCGCAATCGCTGGACGTTTCGAATTTGGCAGCCGCGCTCTGCGAGAGAGAGATACACAGTGTTGCCCCTTTACGAACCAAAGCTTTTGGGGAAAGCGAATGTCTGTGTGGCAGCGAATGCAGTTCCAAGGGACAGTGAAAACCAGCTACAGCATTCCGTGCTGGCAGCTTTCGTGTGGGCGCAATCGCTGGACGTTTCGAATTTGGCAGCCGGGCTCTGCGAGAGAGAGATACACAGTATTGCCCCTTTACGAACCAAAGCTTTTGGGGAAAGCGAATGTCTGTGTGGCAGCGAATGCAGTTCCAAGGGACAGTGAAAACCAGCTACAGCATTCCGTGCTGGCAGCTTTCGTGTGGGCGCAATCGCTGGACGTTTCCAATTTGGCAGCCGGGCTCTGCGAGAGAGAGATACACAGTGTTGCCCCTTTACGAACCAAAGCTTTTGGGGAAAGCGAATGTCTGTGTGGCAGCGAATGCAGTTCCAAGGGACAGTGAAAACCAGCTACAGCATTCCGTGCTGGCAGCTTTCGTGTGTGCCCAATCGCTGGACGTTTCCAATTTGGCAGCCGGGCTCTGCGAGAGAGAGATACATAGTGTTGCCCCTTTACGAACCAAAGCTTTTGGGGAAAGCGAATGTCTGTGTGGCAGCGAATGCAGTTCCAAGGGACAGTGAAAACCAGCTACAGCATTCCGTGCTGGCAGCTTTCGTGTGGGCGCAATCGCTGGACGTTTCCAATTTGGCAGCCGGGCTCTGCGAGAGAGAGATACACAGTGTTGCCCCTTTACGAACCAAAGCTTTTGGGGAAAGCAAATGTCTGTGTGGCAGCGAATGCAGTTCCAAGGGACAGTGAAAACCAGCTACAGCATTCCGTGCTGGCAGCTTCCGTGTGGGCGCAATCGCTGGACGTTTCCAATTTGGCAGCCGGGCTCTGCGAGAGAGAGATACACAGTGTTGCCCCTTTACGAACCAAAGCTTTTGGGGAAAGCGAATGTCTGTGTGGCAGCGAATGCAGTTCCAAGGGACAGTGAAAACCAGCTACAGCATTCCGTGCTGGCAGCTTTCGTGTGGGTTCACTCGCTAGACGTTTCGAATTTGGCAGCCGGGCTCTGCGAGAGAGAGATACACAGTGTTGCCCCTTTACGAACCCAAGCTTTTGGGGAAAGCGAATGTCTGTGTGGCAGCGAATGCAGTTCCAAGGGACAGTGAAAACCAGCTACAGCATTCCGTGCTGGCAGCTTTCGTGTGGGCGCAATCGCTGGACGTTTCCAATTTGGCAGCCGGGCTCTGCGAGAGAGAGATACACAGTGTTGCCCCTTTACGAACCAAAGCTTTTGGGGAAAGCGAATGTCTGTGTGGCAGCGAATGCAGTTCCAAGGGACAGTGAAAACCAGCTACAGCATTCCGTGCTGGTAGCTTTCGTGTGGGTTCAGTCGCTGGACGTTTCTAATTTGGCAGCCGGCCTCTGCGAGAGAGAGATACACAGTGTTGCCCCTTTACGAACCAAAGCTTTTGGGGAAAGCGAATGTCTGTGTGGCAGCGAATGCAGTTCCAAGGGACAGTTAAAACCATCTACAGCATTCCATGCTGGCAGCTTTCGTGTGGGCGCAATCGCTGGACGTTTCCAATTTGGCAGCCGGGCTCTGCGAGAGAGAGATACACAGTGTTGCCCCTTTACGAACCAAAGCTTTTGGGGAAAGCGAATGTCTGTGTGGCAGCGAATGCAGTTCCAAGGGACAGTGAAAACCAGCTACAGCATTCCGTGCTGGCAGCTTCTGTGTGGGCGCAATCGCTGGACGTTTCCAATTTGGCAGCCGGGCTCTGCGAGAGAGAGATACACAGTGTTGCCCCTTTACGAACCAAAGCTTTTGGGGAAAGCGAATGTCTGTGTGGCAGCGAATGCAGTTCCAGGGGACAGTGAAAACCAGCTACAGCATTCCGTGCTGGCAGCTTTCGTGTGGGTTCAATCGCTGGACGTTTCCAATTTGGCAGCCGGGCTCTGCGAGAGAGAGATACACAGTGTTGCCCCTTTACGAACCAAAGCTTTTGGGGAAAGCGAATGTCTGTGTGGCAGCGAATGCAGTTCCAAGGGACAGTGAAAACCAGCTACAGCATTCCATGCTGGCAGCTTTCGTGTGGGCGCAATCGCTGGACGTTTCCAATTTGGCAGCCGGGCTCTGCGAGAGAGAGATACACAGTGTTGCCCCTTTACGAACCAAAGCTTTTGGGGAAAGCGAATGTCTGTGTGGCAGCGAATGCAGTTCCAAGGGACAGTGAAAACCAGCTACAGCATTCCGTGCTGGCAGCTTCTGTGTGGGCGCAATCGCTGGACGTTTCCAATTTGGCAGCCGGGCTCTGCGAGAGAGAGATACACAGTGTTGCCCCTTTACGAACCAAAGCTTTTGGGGAAAGCGAATGTCTGTGTGGCAGCGAATGCAGTTCCAAGGGACAGTGAAAACCAGCTACAGCATTCCGTGCTGGCAGCTTTCGTGTGGGCGCAATCGCTGGACGTTTCCAATTTGGCAGCCGGGCTCTGCGAGAGAGAGATACACAGTGTTGCCCCTTTACGAACCAAAGCTTTTGGGGAAAGCGAATGTCTGTGTGGCAGCGAATGCAGTTCCAAGGGACAGTGAAAACCAGCTACAGCATTCCGTGCTGGCAGCTTTCGTGTGGGCGCAATCGCTGGACGTTTCGAATTTGGCAGCCGGGCTCTGCGAGAGAGAGATACACAGTGTTGCCCCTTTACGAACCAAAGCTTTTGGGGAAAGCGAATGTCTGTGTGGCAGCGAATGCAGTTCCAAGGGACAGTGAAAACCAGCTACAGCATTCCGTGCTGGCAGCTTTCGTGTGGGCGCAATCGCTGGACGTTTCCAATTTGGCAGCCGGGCTCTGCGAGAGAGAGATACACAGTGTTGCCCCTTTACGAACCAAAGCTTTTGGGGAAAGCGAATGTCTGTGTGGCAGCGAATGCAGTTCCAAGGGACAGTGAAAACTAGCTACAGCATTCCGTGCTGGCAGCTTTCGTGTGGGCGCAATCGCTGGACGTTTCCAATTTGGCAGCCGGGCTCTGCGAGAGAGAGATACACAGTGTTGCCCCTTTACGAACCAAAGCTTTTGGGGAAAGCGAATGTCTGTGTGGCAGCGAATGCAGTTCCAAGGGACAGTGAAAACCAGCTACAGCATTCTGTGCTGGCAGCTTTCGTGTGGGCGCAATCGCTGGACGTTTCCAATTTGGCAGCCGGGCTCTGCGAGAGAGAGATACACAGTGTTGCCCCTTTACGAACCAAAGCTTTTGGGGAAAGCGAATGTCTGTGTGGCAGCGAATGCAGTTCCAAGGGACAGTGAAAACCAGCTACAGCATTCCGTGCTGGCAGCTTTCGTGTGGGTTCAATCGCTGGACGTTTCCAATTTGGCAGCCGGGCTCTGCGAGAGAGAGATACACAGTGTTGCCCCTTTACGAACCAAAGCTTTTGGGGAAAGCGAATGTCTGTGTGGAAGCGAATGCAGTTCCAAGGGACAGTGAAAACCAGCTACAGCATTCCGTGCTGGCAGCTTCCGTGTGGGCGCAATCGCTGGACGTTTCCAATTTGGCAGCCGGGCTCTGCGAGAGCGAGACACAGAGTGTTGCCCCTTTATGAACCCAAACTTTTGGGGAAAGCGAATGTCTGTGTGGCAGCGAATGCAGTTCCAAGGGACAGTGAAAACCAGCTACAGCATTCCGTGCTGGCAGCTTCCGTGTGGGCGCAATCGCTGGACGTTTCCAATTTGGCAGCCGGGCTCTGCGAGAGAGAGATACACAGTGTTGCCCCTTTACGAACCAAAGCTTTTGGGGAAAGCGAATGTCTGTGTGGCAGCGAATGCAGTTCCAAGGGACAGTGAAAACCAGCTACAGCATTCCGTGCTGGCAGCTTTCGTGTGGGCGCAATCGCTGGACGTTTCCAATTTGGCAGCCGGGCTCTGCGAGAGAGAGATACACAGTGTTGCCCCTTTACGAACCAAAGCTTTTGGGGAAAGCGAATGTCTGTGTGGCAGCGAATGCAGTTCCAAGGGACAGTGAAAACCAGCTACAGCATTCTGTGCTGGCAGCTTTCGTGTGGGCGCAATCGCTGGACGTTTCCAATTTGGCAGCCGGGCTCTGCGAGAGAGAGATACACAGTGTTGCCCCTTTACGAACCAAAGCTTTTGGGGAAAGCGAATGTCTGTGTGGCAGCGAATGCAGTTCCAAGGGACAGTGAAAACCAGCTACAGCATTCCGTGCTGGCAGCTTTCGTGTGGGTTCAATCGCTGGACTTTTCCAATTTGGCAGCCGGGCTCTGCGAGAGAGAGATACACAGTGTTGCCCCTTTACGAACCAAAGCTTTTGGGGAAAGCGAATGTCTGTGTGGCAGCGAATGCAGTTCCAAGGGACAGTGAAAACCAGCTACAGCATTCCATGCTGGCAGCTTTCGTGTGGGCGCAATCGCTGGACGTTTCCAATTTGGCAGCCGGGCTCTGCGAGAGAGAGATACACAGTGTTGCCCCTTTACGAACCAAAGCTTTTGGGGAAAGCGAATGTCTGTGTGGCAGCGAATGCAGTTCCAAGGGACAGTGAAAACCAGCTACAGCATTCCGTGCTGGCAGCTTCTGTGTGGGCGCAATCGCTGGACGTTTCCAATTTGGCAGCCGGGCTCTGCGAGAGAGAGATACACAGTGTTGCCCCTTTACGAACCAAAGCTTTTGGGGAAAGCGAATGTCTGTGTGGCAGCGAATGCAGTTCTAAGGGACAGTGAAAACCAGCTACAGCATTCCGTGCTGGCAGCTTTCGTGTGGGCGCAATCGCTGGACGTTTCCAATTTGGCAGCCGGGCTCTGCGAGAGAGAGATACACAGTGTTGCCCCTTTACGAACCAAAGCTTTTGGGGAAAGCGAATGTCTGTGTGGCAGCGAATGCAGTTCCAAGGGACAGTGAAAACCAGCTACAGCATTCCGTGCTGGCAGCTTCTGTGTGGGCGCAATCGCTGGACGTTTCCAATTTGGCAGCCGGGCTCTGCGAGAGAGAGATACACAGTGTTGCCCCTTTACGAACCAAAGCTTTTGGGGAAAGCGAATGTCTGTGTGGCAGCGAATGCAGTTCCAAGGGACAGTGAAAACCAGCTACAGCATTCCGTGCTGGCAGCTTTCGTGTGGGCGCAATCGCTGGACGTTTCCAATTTGGCAGCCGGGCTCTGCGAGAGAGAGATACACAGTGTTGCCCCTTTACGAACCAAAGCTTTTGGGGAAAGCGAATGTCTGTGTGGCAGCGAATGCAGTTCCAAGGGACAGTGAAAACCAGCTACAGCATTCCGTGCTGGCAGCTTTCGTGTGGGCGCAATCGCTGGACGTTTCGAATTTGGCAGCCGGGCTCTGCGAGAGAGAGATACACAGTGTTGCCCCTTTACGAACCAAAGCTTTTGGGGAAAGCGAATGTCTGTGTGGCAGCGAATGCAGTTCCAAGGGACAGTGAAAACCAGCTACAGCATTCCGTGCTGGCAGCTTTCGTGTGGGCGCAATCGCTGGACGTTTCCAATTTGGCAGCCGGGCTCTGCGAGAGAGAGATACACAGTGTTGCCCCTTTACGAACCAAAGCTTTTGGGGAAAGCGAATGTCTGTGTGGCAGCGAATGCAGTTCCAAGGGACAGTGAAAACTAGCTACAGCATTCCGTGCTGGCAGCTTTCGTGTGGGCGCAATCGCTGGACGTTTCCAATTTGGCAGCCGGGCTCTGCGAGAGAGAGATACACAGTGTTGCCCCTTTACGAACCAAAGCTTTTGGGGAAAGCGAATGTCTGTGTGGCAGCGAATGCAGTTCCAAGGGACAGTGAAAACCAGCTACAGCATTCTGTGCTGGCAGCTTTCGTGTGGGCGCAATCGCTGGACGTTTCCAATTTGGCAGCCGGGCTCTGCGAGAGAGAGATACACAGTGTTGCCCCTTTACGAACCAAAGCTTTTGGGGAAAGCGAATGTCTGTGTGGCAGCGAATGCAGTTCCAAGGGACAGTGAAAACCAGCTACAGCATTCCGTGCTGGCAGCTTTCGTGTGGGTTCAATCGCTGGACGTTTCCAATTTGGCAGCCGGGCTCTGCGAGAGAGAGATACACAGTGTTGCCCCTTTACGAACCAAAGCTTTTGGGGAAAGCGAATGTCTGTGTGGAAGCGAATGCAGTTCCAAGGGACAGTGAAAACCAGCTACAGCATTCCGTGCTGGCAGCTTCCGTGTGGGCGCAATCGCTGGACGTTTCCAATTTGGCAGCCGGGCTCTGCGAGAGCGAGACACAGAGTGTTGCCCCTTTACGAACCCAAACTTTTGGGGAAAGCGAATGTCTGTGTGGCAGCGAATGCAGTTCCAAGGGACAGTGAAAACCAGCTACAGCATTCCGTGCTGGCAGCTTCCGTGTGGGCGCAATCGCTGGACGTTTCCAATTTGGCAGCCGGGCTCTGCGAGAGAGAGATACACAGTGTTGCCCCTTTACGAACCAAAGCTTTTGGGGAAAGCGAATGTCTGTGTGGCAGCGAATGCAGTTCCAAGGGACAGTGAAAACCAGCTACAGCATTCCGTGCTGGCAGCTTTCGTGTGGGCGCAATCGCTGGACGTTTCGAATTTGGCAGCCGGGCTCTGCGAGAGAGAGATACACAGTGTTGCCCCTTTACGAACCAAAGCTTTTGGGGAAAGCGAATGTCTGTGTGGCAGCGAATGCAGTTCCAAGGGACAGTGAAAACCAACTACAGCATTCCATGCTGGCAGCTTTCGTGTGGGCGCAATCGCTGGACGTTTCCAATTTGGCAGCCGGGCTCTGCGAGAGAGAGATACACAGTGTTGCCCCTTTACGAACCAAAGCTTTTGGGGAAAGCGAATGTCTGTGTGGCAGCGAATGCAGTTCCAAGGGACAGTGAAAACCAGCTACAGCATTCTGTGCTGGCAGCTTTCGTGTGGGCGCAATCGCTGGACGTTTCCAATTTGGCAGCCGGGCTCTGCGAGAGAGAGATACACAGTGTTGCCCCTTTACGAACCAAAGCTTTTGGGGAAAGCGAATGTCTGTGTGGCAGCGAATGCAGTTCCAAGGGACAGTGAAAACCAGCTACAGCATTCCGTGCTGGCAGCTTTCGTGTGGGCGCAATCGCTGGACGTTTCGAATTTGGCAGCCGGGCTCTGCGAGAGCGAGATACACAGTGTTGCCCCTTTACCAAGCAAAGCTTTTGGGGAAAGCGAATGTCTGTGTGGCAGCGAATGCAGTTCCAAGGGACAGTGAAAACCAGCTATAGCATTCCGTGCTGGCAGCTTTCGTGTGGGCGCAATCGCTGGACGTTTCGAATTTGGCAGCCGCGCTCTGCGAGAGAGAGATACACAGTGTTGCCCCTTTACGAACCAAAGCTTTTGGGGAAAGCGAATGTCTGTGTGGCAGCGAATGCAGTTCCAAGGGACAGTGAAAACCAGCTACAGCATTCCGTGCTGGCAGCTTTCGTGTGGGCGCAATCGCTGGACGTTTCGAATTTGGCAGCCGGGCTCTGCGAGAGAGAGATACACAGTATTGCCCCTTTACGAACCAAAGCTTTTGGGGAAAGCGAATGTCTGTGTGGCAGCGAATGCAGTTCCAAGGGACAGTGAAAACCAGCTACAGCATTCTGTGCTGGCAGCTTTCGTGTGGGCGCAATCGCTGGACGTTTCCAATTTGGCACCCGGGCTCTGCGAGAGACAGATACACAGTGTTGCCCCTTTACGAACCAAAGCTTTTGGGGAAAGCGAATGTCTGTGTGGCAGCGAATGCAGTTCCAAGGGACAGTGAAAACCAGCTACAGCATTCCGTGCTGGCAGCTTTCGTGTGGGCGCAATCGCTGGACGTTTCCAATTTGGCAGCCGGGCTCTGCGAGAGAGAGATACACAGTGTTGCCCCTTTACGAACCAAAGCTTTTGGGGAAAGCGAATGTCTGTGTGGCAGCGAATGCAGTTCCAAGGGACAGTGAAAACCAGCTACAGCATTCCGTGCTGGCAGCTTTCGTGTGTGCCCAATCGCTGGACGTTTCCAATTTGGCAGCCGGGCTCTGCGAGAGAGAGATACATAGTGTTGCCCCTTTACGAACCAAAGCTTTTGGGGAAAGCGAATGTCTGTGTGGCAGCGAATGCAGTTCCAAGGGACAGTGAAAACCAGCTACAGCATTCCGTGCTGGCAGCTTTCGTGTGGGCGCAATCGCTGGACGTTTCCAATTTGGCAGCCGGGCTCTGCGAGAGAGAGATACACAGTGTTGCCCCTTTACGAACCAAAGCTTTTGGGGAAAGCAAATGTCTGTGTGGCAGCGAATGCAGTTCCAAGGGACAGTGAAAACCAGCTACAGCATTCCGTGCTGGCAGCTTCCGTGTGGGCGCAATCGCTGGACGTTTCCAATTTGGCAGCCGGGCTCTGCGAGAGAGAGATACACAGTGTTGCCCCTTTACGAACCAAAGCTTTTGGGGAAAGCGAATGTCTGTGTGGCAGCGAATGCAGTTCCAAGGGACAGTGAAAACCAGCTACAGCATTCCGTGCTGGCAGCTTTCGTGTGGGTTCACTCGCTAGACGTTTCGAATTTGGCAGCCGGGCTCTGCGAGAGCGAGATACACAGTGTTGCCCCTTTACGAACCCAAGCTTTTGGGGAAAGCGAATGTCTGTGTGGCAGCGAATGCAGTTCCAAGGGACAGTGAAAACCAGCTACAGCATTCCGTGCTGGCAGCTTTCGTGTGGGCGCAATCGCTGGACGTTTCCAATTTGGCAGCCGGGCTCTGCGAGAGAGAGATACACAGTGTTGCCCCTTTACGAACCAAAGCTTTTGGGGAAAGCGAATGTCTGTGTGGCAGCGAATGCAGTTCCAAGGGACAGTGAAAACCAGCTACAGCATTCCGTGCTGGTAGCTTTCGTGTGGGTTCAATCGCTGGACGTTTCGAATTTGGCAGCCGGCCTCTGCGAGAGAGAGATACACAGTGTTGCCCCTTTACGAACCAAAGCTTTTGGGGAAAGCGAATGTCTGTGTGGCAGCGAATGCAGTTCCAAGGGACAGTTAAAACCATCTACAGCATTCCATGCTGGCAGCTTTCGTGTGGGCGCAATCGCTGGACGTTTCCAATTTGGCAGCCGGGCTCTGCGAGAGAGAGATACACAGTGTTGCCCCTTTACGAACCAAAGCTTTTGGGGAAAGCGAATGTCTGTGTGGCAGCGAATGCAGTTCCAAGGGACAGTGAAAACCAGCTACAGCATTCCGTGCTGGCAGCTTCTGTGTGGGCGCAATCGCTGGACGTTTCCAATTTGGCAGCCGGGCTCTGCGAGAGAGAGATACACAGTGTTGCCCCTTTACGAACCAAAGCTTTTGGGGAAAGCGAATGTCTGTGTGGCAGCGAATGCAGTTCCAGGGGACAGTGAAAACCAGCTACAGCATTCCGTGCTGGCAGCTTTCGTGTGGGTTCAATCGCTGGACGTTTCCAATTTGGCAGCCGGGCTCTGCGAGAGAGAGATACACAGTGTTGCCCCTTTACGAACCAAAGCTTTTGGGGAAAGCGAATGTCTGTGTGGCAGCGAATGCAGTTCCAAGGGACAGTGAAAACCAGCTACAGCATTCCATGCTGGCAGCTTTCGTGTGGGCGCAATCGCTGGACGTTTCCAATTTGGCAGCCGGGCTCTGCGAGAGAGAGATACACAGTGTTGCCCCTTTACGAACCAAAGCTTTTGGGGAAAGCGAATGTCTGTGTGGCAGCGAATGCAGTTCCAAGGGACAGTGAAAACCAGCTACAGCATTCCGTGCTGGCAGCTTCTGTGTGGGCGCAATCGCTGGACGTTTCCAATTTGGCAGCCGGGCTCTGCGAGAGAGAGATACACAGTGTTGCCCCTTTACGAACCAAAGCTTTTGGGGAAAGCGAATGTCTGTGTGGCAGCGAATGCAGTTCCAAGGGACAGTGAAAACCAGCTACAGCATTCCGTGCTGGCAGCTTTCGTGTGGGCGCAATCGCTGGACGTTTCCAATTTGGCAGCCGGGCTCTGCGAGAGAGAGATACACAGTGTTGCCCCTTTACGAACCAAAGCTTTTGGGGAAAGCGAATGTCTGTGTGGCAGCGAATGCAGTTCCAAGGGACAGTGAAAACCAGCTACAGCATTCCGTGCTGGCAGCTTTCGTGTGGGCGCAATCGCTGGACGTTTCCAATTTGGCAGCCGGGCTCTGCGAGAGAGAGATACACAGTGTTGCCCCTTTACGAACCAAAGCTTTTGGGGAAAGCGAATGTCTGTGTGGCAGCGAATGCAGTTCCAAGGGACAGTGAAAACCAGCTACAGCATTCCGTGCTGGCAGCTTCTGTGTGGGCGCAATCGCTGGACGTTTCCAATTTGGCAGCCGGGCTCTGCGAGAGAGAGATACACAGTGTTGCCCCTTTACGAACCAAAGCTTTTGGGGAAAGCGAATGTCTGTGTGGCAGCGAATGCAGTTCCAAGGGACAGTGAAAACTAGCTACAGCATTCCGTGCTGGCAGCTTTCGTGTGGGCGCAATCGCTGGACGTTTCCAATTTGGCAGCCGGGCTCTGCGAGAGAGAGATACACAGTGTTGCCCCTTTACGAACCAAAGCTTTTGGGGAAAGCGAATGTCTGTGTGGCAGCGAATGCAGTTCCAAGGGACAGTGAAAACCAGCTACAGCATTCTGTGCTGGCAGCTTTCGTGTGGGCGCAATCGCTGGACGTTTCCAATTTGGCAGCCGGGCTCTGCGAGAGAGAGATACACAGTGTTGCCCCTTTACGAACCAAAGCTTTTGGGGAAAGCGAATGTCTGTGTGGCAGCGAATGCAGTTCCAAGGGACAGTGAAAACCAGCTACAGCATTCCGTGCTGGCAGCTTTCGTGTGGGTTCAATCGCTGGACGTTTCCAATTTGGCAGCCGGGCTCTGCGAGAGAGAGATACACAGTGTTGCCCCTTTACGAACCAAAGCTTTTGGGGAAAGCGAATGTCTGTGTGGCAGCGAATGCAGTTCCAAGGGACAGTGAAAACCAGCTACAGCATTCCGTGCTGGCAGCTTCCGTGTGGGCGCAATCGCTGGACGTTTCCAATTTGGCAGCCGGGCTCTGCGAGAGCGAGACACAGAGTGTTGCCCCTTTACGAACCCAAACTTTTGGGGAAAGCGAATGTCTGTGTGGCAGCGAATGCAGTTCCAAGGGACAGTGAAAACCAGCTACAGCATTCCGTGCTGGCAGCTTCCGTGTGGGCGCAATCGCTGGACGTTTCCAATTTGGCAGCCGGGCTCTGCGAGAGAGAGATACACAGTGTTGCCCCTTTACGAACCAAAGCTTTTGGGGAAAGCGAATGTCTGTGTGGCAGCGAATGCAGTTCCAAGGGACAGTGAAAACCAGCTACAGCATTCCGTGCTGGCAGCTTTCGTGTGGGCGCAATCGCTGGACGTTTCCAATTTGGCAGCCGGGCTCTGCGAGAGAGAGATACACAGTGTTGCCCCTTTACGAACCCAAGCTTTTGGGGAAAGCGAATGTCTGTGTGGCAGCGAATGCAGTTCCAAGGGACAGTGAAAACCAACTACAGCATTCCGTGCTGGCAGCTTTCGTGTGGGCGCAATCGCTGGACGTTTCCAATTTGGCAGCCGGGCTCTGCGAGAGAGAGATACACAGTGTTGCCCCTTTACGAACCAAAGCTTTTGGGGAAAGCGAATGTCTGTGTGGCAGCGAATGCAGTTCCAAGGGACAGTGAAAACCAGCTACAGCATTCTGTGCTGGCAGCTTTCGTGTGGGCGCAATCGCTGGACGTTTCCAATTTGGCAGCCGGGCTCTGCGAGAGAGAGATACACAGTGTTGCCCCTTTACGAACCAAAGCTTTTGGGGAAAGCGAATGTCTGTGTGGCAGCGAATGCAGTTCCAAGGGACAGTGAAAACCAGCTACAGCATTCCGTGCTGGCAGCTTTCGTGTGGGTTCAATCGCTGGACTTTTCCAATTTGGCAGCCGGGCTCTGCGAGAGAGAGATACACAGTGTTGCCCCTTTACGAACCAAAGCTTTTGGGGAAAGCGAATGTCTGTGTGGCAGCGAATGCAGTTCCAAGGGACAGTGAAAACCAGCTACAGCATTCCATGCTGGCAGCTTTCGTGTGGGCGCAATCGCTGGACGTTTCCAATTTGGCAGCCGGGCTCTGCGAGAGAGAGATACACAGTGTTGCCCCTTTACGAACCAAAGCTTTTGGGGAAAGCGAATGTCTGTGTGGCAGCGAATGCAGTTCCAAGGGACAGTGAAAACCAGCTACAGCATTCCGTGCTGGCAGCTTCTGTGTGGGCGCAATCGCTGGACGTTTCCAATTTGGCAGCCGGGCTCTGCGAGAGAGAGATACACAGTGTTGCCCCTTTACGAACCAAAGCTTTTGGGGAAAGCGAATGTCTGTGTGGCAGCGAATGCAGTTCCAAGGGACAGTGAAAACCAACTACAGCATTCCATGCTGGCAGCTTTCGTGTGGGCGCAATCGCTGGACGTTTCCAATTTGGCAGCCGGGCTCTGCGAGAGAGAGATACACAGTGTTGCCCCTTTACGAACCAAAGCTTTTGGGGAAAGCGAATGTCTGTGTGGCAGCGAATGCAGTTCCAAGGGACAGTGAAAACCAGCTACAGCATTCTGTGCTGGCAGCTTTCGTGTGGGCGCAATCGCTGGACGTTTCCAATTTGGCAGCCGGGCTCTGCGAGAGAGAGATACACAGTGTTGCCCCTTTACGAACCAAAGCTTTTGGGGAAAGCGAATGTCTGTGTGGCAGCGAATGCAGTTCCAAGGGACAGTGAAAACCAGCTACAGCATTCCGTGCTGGCAGCTTTCGTGTGGGCGCAATCGCTGGACGTTTCGAATTTGGCAGCCGGGCTCTGCGAGAGCGAGATACACAGTGTTGCCCCTTTACCAAGCAAAGCTTTTGGGGAAAGCGAATGTCTGTGTGGCAGCGAATGCAGTTCCAAGGGACAGTGAAAACCAGCTATAGCATTCCGTGCTGGCAGCTTTCGTGTGGGCGCAATCGCTGGACGTTTCGAATTTGGCAGCCGCGCTCTGCGAGAGAGAGATACACAGTGTTGCCCCTTTACGAACCAAAGCTTTTGGGGAAAGCGAATGTCTGTGTGGCAGCGAATGCAGTTCCAAGGGACAGTGAAAACCAGCTACAGCATTCCGTGCTGGCAGCTTTCGTGTGGGCGCAATCGCTGGACGTTTCGAATTTGGCAGCCGGGCTCTGCGAGAGAGAGATACACAGTATTGCCCCTTTACGAACCAAAGCTTTTGGGGAAAGCGAATGTCTGTGTGGCAGCGAATGCAGTTCCAAGGGACAGTGAAAACCAGCTACAGCATTCTGTGCTGGCAGCTTTCGTGTGGGCGCAATCGCTGGACGTTTCCAATTTGGCACCCGGGCTCTGCGAGAGACAGATACACAGTGTTGCCCCTTTACGAACCAAAGCTTTTGGGGAAAGCGAATGTCTGTGTGGCAGCGAATGCAGTTCCAAGGGACAGTGAAAACCAGCTACAGCATTCCGTGCTGGCAGCTTTCGTGTGGGCGCAATCGCTGGACGTTTCCAATTTGGCAGCCGGGCTCTGCGAGAGAGAGATACACAGTGTTGCCCCTTTACGAACCAAAGCTTTTGGGGAAAGCGAATGTCTGTGTGGCAGCGAATGCAGTTCCAAGGGACAGTGAAAACCAGCTACAGCATTCCGTGCTGGCAGCTTTCGTGTGTGCCCAATCGCTGGACGTTTCCAATTTGGCAGCCGGGCTCTGCGAGAGAGAGATACATAGTGTTGCCCCTTTACGAACCAAAGCTTTTGGGGAAAGCGAATGTCTGTGTGGCAGCGAATGCAGTTCCAAGGGACAGTGAAAACCAGCTACAGCATTCCGTGCTGGCAGCTTTCGTGTGGGCGCAATCGCTGGACGTTTCCAATTTGGCAGCCGGGCTCTGCGAGAGAGAGATACACAGTGTTGCCCCTTTACGAACCAAAGCTTTTGGGGAAAGCAAATGTCTGTGTGGCAGCGAATGCAGTTCCAAGGGACAGTGAAAACCAGCTACAGCATTCCGTGCTGGCAGCTTCCGTGTGGGCGCAATCGCTGGACGTTTCCAATTTGGCAGCCGGGCTCTGCGAGAGAGAGATACACAGTGTTGCCCCTTTACGAACCAAAGCTTTTGGGGAAAGCGAATGTCTGTGTGGCAGCGAATGCAGTTCCAAGGGACAGTGAAAACCAGCTACAGCATTCCGTGCTGGCAGCTTTCGTGTGGGTTCACTCGCTAGACGTTTCGAATTTGGCAGCCGGGCTCTGCGAGAGCGAGATACACAGTGTTGCCCCTTTACGAACCCAAGCTTTTGGGGAAAGCGAATGTCTGTGTGGCAGCGAATGCAGTTCCAAGGGACAGTGAAAACCAGCTACAGCATTCTGTGCTGGCAGCTTTCGTGTGGGCGCAATCGCTGGACGTTTCCAATTTGGCAGCCGGGCTCTGCGAGAGAGAGATACACAGTGTTGCCCCTTTACGAACCAAAGCTTTTGGGGAAAGCGAATGTCTGTGTGGCAGCGAATGCAGTTCCAAGGGACAGTGAAAACCAGCTACAGCATTCCGTGCTGGTAGCTTTCGTGTGGGTTCAATCGCTGGACGTTTCGAATTTGGCAGCCGGCCTCTGCGAGAGAGAGATACACAGTGTTGCCCCTTTACGAACCAAAGCTTTTGGGGAAAGCGAATGTCTGTGTGGCAGCGAATGCAGTTCCAAGGGACAGTTAAAACCATCTACAGCATTCCATGCTGGCAGCTTTCGTGTGGGCGCAATCGCTGGACGTTTCCAATTTGGCAGCCGGGCTCTGCGAGAGAGAGATACACAGTGTTGCCCCTTTACGAACCAAAGCTTTTGGGGAAAGCGAATGTCTGTGTGGCAGCGAATGCAGTTCCAAGGGACAGTGAAAACCAGCTACAGCATTCCGTGCTGGCAGCTTCTGTGTGGGCGCAATCGCTGGACGTTTCCAATTTGGCAGCCGGGCTCTGCGAGAGAGAGATACACAGTGTTGCCCCTTTACGAACCAAAGCTTTTGGGGAAAGCGAATGTCTGTGTGGCAGCGAATGCAGTTCCAGGGGACAGTGAAAACCAGCTACAGCATTCCGTGCTGGCAGCTTTCGTGTGGGTTCAATCGCTGGACGTTTCCAATTTGGCAGCCGGGCTCTGCGAGAGAGAGATACACAGTGTTGCCCCTTTACGAACCAAAGCTTTTGGGGAAAGCGAATGTCTGTGTGGCAGCGAATGCAGTTCCAAGGGACAGTGAAAACCAGCTACAGCATTCCATGCTGGCAGCTTTCGTGTGGGCGCAATCGCTGGACGTTTCCAATTTGGCAGCCGGGCTCTGCGAGAGAGAGATACACAGTGTTGCCCCTTTACGAACCAAAGCTTTTGGGGAAAGCGAATGTCTGTGTGGCAGCGAATGCAGTTCCAAGGGACAGTGAAAACCAGCTACAGCATTCCGTGCTGGCAGCTTCTGTGTGGGCGCAATCGCTGGACGTTTCCAATTTGGCAGCCGGGCTCTGCGAGAGAGAGATACACAGTGTTGCCCCTTTACGAACCAAAGCTTTTGGGGAAAGCGAATGTCTGTGTGGCAGCGAATGCAGTTCCAAGGGACAGTGAAAACCAGCTACAGCATTCCGTGCTGGCAGCTTTCGTGTGGGCGCAATCGCTGGACGTTTCCAATTTGGCAGCCGGGCTCTGCGAGAGAGAGATACACAGTGTTGCCCCTTTACGAACCAAAGCTTTTGGGGAAAGCGAATGTCTGTGTGGCAGCGAATGCAGTTCCAAGGGACAGTGAAAACCAGCTACAGCATTCCGTGCTGGCAGCTTTCGTGTGGGCGCAATCGCTGGACGTTTCCAATTTGGCAGCCGGGCTCTGCGAGAGAGAGATACACAGTGTTGCCCCTTTACGAACCAAAGCTTTTGGGGAAAGCGAATGTCTGTGTGGCAGCGAATGCAGTTCCAAGGGACAGTGAAAACCAGCTACAGCATTCCGTGCTGGCAGCTTCTGTGTGGGCGCAATCGCTGGACGTTTCCAATTTGGCAGCCGGGCTCTGCGAGAGAGAGATACACAGTGTTGCCCCTTTACGAACCAAAGCTTTTGGGGAAAGCGAATGTCTGTGTGGCAGCGAATGCAGTTCCAAGGGACAGTGAAAACTAGCTACAGCATTCCGTGCTGGCAGCTTTCGTGTGGGCGCAATCGCTGGACGTTTCCAATTTGGCAGCCGGGCTCTGCGAGAGAGAGATACACAGTGTTGCCCCTTTACGAACCAAAGCTTTTGGGGAAAGCGAATGTCTGTGTGGCAGCGAATGCAGTTCCAAGGGACAGTGAAAACCAGCTACAGCATTCTGTGCTGGCAGCTTTCGTGTGGGCGCAATCGCTGGACGTTTCCAATTTGGCAGCCGGGCTCTGCGAGAGAGAGATACACAGTGTTGCCCCTTTACGAACCAAAGCTTTTGGGGAAAGCGAATGTCTGTGTGGCAGCGAATGCAGTTCCAAGGGACAGTGAAAACCAGCTACAGCATTCCGTGCTGGCAGCTTTCGTGTGGGTTCAATCGCTGGACGTTTCCAATTTGGCAGCCGGGCTCTGCGAGAGAGAGATACACAGTGTTGCCCCTTTACGAACCAAAGCTTTTGGGGAAAGCGAATGTCTGTGTGGCAGCGAATGCAGTTCCAAGGGACAGTGAAAACCAGCTACAGCATTCCGTGCTGGCAGCTTCCGTGTGGGCGCAATCGCTGGACGTTTCCAATTTGGCAGCCGGGCTCTGCGAGAGCGAGACACAGAGTGTTGCCCCTTTACGAACCCAAACTTTTGGGGAAAGCGAATGTCTGTGTGGCAGCGAATGCAGTTCCAAGGGACAGTGAAAACCAGCTACAGCATTCCGTGCTGGCAGCTTCCGTGTGGGCGCAATCGCTGGACGTTTCCAATTTGGCAGCCGGGCTCTGCGAGAGAGAGATACACAGTGTTGCCCCTTTACGAACCAAAGCTTTTGGGGAAAGCGAATGTCTGTGTGGCAGCGAATGCAGTTCCAAGGGACAGTGAAAACCAGCTACAGCATTCCGTGCTGGCAGCTTTCGTGTGGGCGCAATCGCTGGACGTTTCCAATTTGGCAGCCGGGCTCTGCGAGAGAGAGATACACAGTGTTGCCCCTTTACGAACCCAAGCTTTTGGGGAAAGCGAATGTCTGTGTGGCAGCGAATGCAGTTCCAAGGGACAGTGAAAACCAACTACAGCATTCCGTGCTGGCAGCTTTCGTGTGGGCGCAATCGCTGGACGTTTCCAATTTGGCAGCCGGGCTCTGCGAGAGAGAGATACACAGTGTTGCCCCTTTACGAACCAAAGCTTTTGGGGAAAGCGAATGTCTGTGTGGCAGCGAATGCAGTTCCAAGGGACAGTGAAAACCAGCTACAGCATTCTGTGCTGGCAGCTTTCGTGTGGGCGCAATCGCTGGACGTTTCCAATTTGGCAGCCGGGCTCTGCGAGAGAGAGATACACAGTGTTGCCCCTTTACGAACCAAAGCTTTTGGGGAAAGCGAATGTCTGTGTGGCAGCGAATGCAGTTCCAAGGGACAGTGAAAACCAGCTACAGCATTCCGTGCTGGCAGCTTTCGTGTGGGTTCAATCGCTGGACTTTTCCAATTTGGCAGCCGGGCTCTGCGAGAGAGAGATACACAGTGTTGCCCCTTTACGAACCAAAGCTTTTGGGGAAAGCGAATGTCTGTGTGGCAGCGAATGCAGTTCCAAGGGACAGTGAAAACCAGCTACAGCATTCCATGCTGGCAGCTTTCGTGTGGGCGCAATCGCTGGACGTTTCCAATTTGGCAGCCGGGCTCTGCGAGAGAGAGATACACAGTGTTGCCCCTTTACGAACCAAAGCTTTTGGGGAAAGCGAATGTCTGTGTGGCAGCGAATGCAGTTCCAAGGGACAGTGAAAACCAGCTACAGCATTCCGTGCTGGCAGCTTCTGTGTGGGCGCAATCGCTGGACGTTTCCAATTTGGCAGCCGGGCTCTGCGAGAGAGAGATACACAGTGTTGCCCCTTTACGAACCAAAGCTTTTGGGGAAAGCGAATGTCTGTGTGGCAGCGAATGCAGTTCTAAGGGACAGTGAAAACCAGCTACAGCATTCCGTGCTGGCAGCTTTCGTGTGGGCGCAATCGCTGGACGTTTCCAATTTGGCAGCCGGGCTCTGCGAGAGAGAGATACACAGTGTTGCCCCTTTACGAACCAAAGCTTTTGGGGAAAGCGAATGTCTGTGTGGCAGCGAATGCAGTTCCAAGGGACAGTGAAAACCAGCTACAGCATTCCGTGCTGGCAGCTTCTGTGTGGGCGCAATCGCTGGACGTTTCCAATTTGGCAGCCGGGCTCTGCGAGAGAGAGATACACAGTGTTGCCCCTTTACGAACCAAAGCTTTTGGGGAAAGCGAATGTCTGTGTGGCAGCGAATGCAGTTCCAAGGGACAGTGAAAACCAGCTACAGCATTCCGTGCTGGCAGCTTTCGTGTGGGCGCAATCGCTGGACGTTTCCAATTTGGCAGCCGGGCTCTGCGAGAGAGAGATACACAGTGTTGCCCCTTTACGAACCAAAGCTTTTGGGGAAAGCGAATGTCTGTGTGGCAGCGAATGCAGTTCCAAGGGACAGTGAAAACCAGCTACAGCATTCCGTGCTGGCAGCTTTCGTGTGGGCGCAATCGCTGGACGTTTCGAATTTGGCAGCCGGGCTCTGCGAGAGAGAGATACACAGTGTTGCCCCTTTACGAACCAAAGCTTTTGGGGAAAGCGAATGTCTGTGTGGCAGCGAATGCAGTTCCAAGGGACAGTGAAAACCAGCTACAGCATTCCGTGCTGGCAGCTTTCGTGTGGGCGCAATCGCTGGACGTTTCCAATTTGGCAGCCGGGCTCTGCGAGAGCGAGATACACAGTGTTGCCCCTTTACGAACCAAAGCTTTTGGGGAAAGCGAATGTCTGTGTGGCAGCGAATGCAGTTCCAAGGGACAGTGAAAACTAGCTACAGCATTCCGTGCTGGCAGCTTTCGTGTGGGCGCAATCGCTGGACGTTTCCAATTTGGCAGCCGGGCTCTGCGAGAGAGAGATACACAGTGTTGCCCCTTTACGAACCAAAGCTTTTGGGGAAAGCGAATGTCTGTGTGGCAGCGAATGCAGTTCCAAGGGACAGTGAAAACCAGCTACAGCATTCTGTGCTGGCAGCTTTCGTGTGGGCGCAATCGCTGGACGTTTCCAATTTGGCAGCCGGGCTCTGCGAGAGAGAGATACACAGTGTTGCCCCTTTACGAACCAAAGCTTTTGGGGAAAGCGAATGTCTGTGTGGCAGCGAATGCAGTTCCAAGGGACAGTGAAAACCAGCTACAGCATTCCGTGCTGGCAGCTTTCGTGTGGGTTCAATCGCTGGACGTTTCCAATTTGGCAGCCGGGCTCTGCGAGAGAGAGATACACAGTGTTGCCCCTTTACGAACCAAAGCTTTTGGGGAAAGCGAATGTCTGTGTGGAAGCGAATGCAGTTCCAAGGGACAGTGAAAACCAGCTACAGCATTCCGTGCTGGCAGCTTCCGTGTGGGCGCAATCGCTGGACGTTTCCAATTTGGCAGCCGGGCTCTGCGAGAGCGAGACACAGAGTGTTGCCCCTTTACGAACCCAAACTTTTGGGGAAAGCGAATGTCTGTGTGGCAGCGAATGCAGTTCCAAGGGACAGTGAAAACCAGCTACAGCATTCCGTGCTGGCAGCTTCCGTGTGGGCGCAATCGCTGGACGTTTCCAATTTGGCAGCCGGGCTCTGCGAGAGAGAGATACACAGTGTTGCCCCTTTACGAACCAAAGCTTTTGGGGAAAGCGAATGTCTGTGTGGCAGCGAATGCAGTTCCAAGGGACAGTGAAAACCAGCTACAGCATTCCGTGCTGGCAGCTTTCGTGTGGGCGCAATCGCTGGACGTTTCCAATTTGGCAGCCGGGCTCTGCGAGAGAGAGATACACAGTGTTGCCCCTTTACGAACCAAAGCTTTTGGGGAAAGCGAATGTCTGTGTGGCAGCGAATGCAGTTCCAAGGGACAGTGAAAACCAACTACAGCATTCCATGCTGGCAGCTTTCGTGTGGGCGCAATCGCTGGACGTTTCCAATTTGGCAGCCGGGCTCTGCGAGAGAGAGATACACAGTGTTGCCCCTTTACGAACCAAAGCTTTTGGGGAAAGCGAATGTCTGTGTGGCAGCGAATGCAGTTCCAAGGGACAGTGAAAACCAGCTACAGCATTCTGTGCTGGCAGCTTTCGTGTGGGCGCAATCGCTGGACGTTTCCAATTTGGCAGCCGGGCTCTGCGAGAGAGAGATACACAGTGTTGCCCCTTTACGAACCAAAGCTTTTGGGGAAAGCGAATGTCTGTGTGGCAGCGAATGCAGTTCCAAGGGACAGTGAAAACCAGCTACAGCATTCCGTGCTGGCAGCTTTCGTGTGGGTTCAATCGCTGGACTTTTCCAATTTGGCAGCCGGGCTCTGCGAGAGAGAGATACACAGTGTTGCCCCTTTACGAACCCAAGCTTTTGGGGAAAGCGAATGTCTGTGTGGCAGCGAATGCAGTTCCAAGGGACAGTGAAAACCAGCTACAGCATTCCGTGCTGGCAGCTTTCGTGTGGGCGCAATCGCTGGACGTTTCCAATTTGGCAGCCGGGCTCTGCGAGAGAGAGATACACAGTGTTGCCCCTTTACGAAACAAAGCTTTTGGGGAAAGCGAATGTCTGTGTGGCAGCGAATGCAGTTCCAAGGGACAGTGAAAACCAGCTACAGCATTCTGTGCTGGCAGCTTTCGTGTGGGCGCAATCGCTGGACGTTTCCAATTTGGCAGCCGGGCTCTGCGAGAGAGAGATACACAGTGTTGCCCCTTTACGAACCAAAGCTTTTGGGGAAAGCGAATGTCTGTGTGGCAGCGAATGCAGTTCCAAGGGACAGTGAAAACCAGCTACAGCATTCCGTGCTGGCAGCTTTCGTGTGGGTTCAATCGCTGGACGTTTCCAATTTGGCAGCCGGGCTCTGCGAGAGAGAGATACACAGTGTTGCCCCTTTACGAACCAAAGCTTTTGGGGAAAGCGAATGTCTGTGTGGCAGCGAATGCAGTTCCAAGGGACAGTGAAAACCAGCTACAGCATTCCGTGCTGGCAGCTTCCGTGTGGGCGCAATCGCTGGACGTTTCGAATTTGGCAGCCGGGCTCTGCGAGAGCGAGACACAGAGTGTTGCCCCTTTACGAACCCAAACTTTTGGGGAAAGCGAATGTCTGTGTGGCAGCGAATGCAGTTCCAAGGGACAGTGAAAACCAGCTACAGCATTCCGTGCTGGCAGCTTCCGTGTGGGCGCAATCGCTGGACGTTTCCAATTTGGCAGCCGGGCTCTGCGAGAGAGAGATACACAGTGTTGCCCCTTTACGAACCAAAGCTTTTGGGGAAAGCGAATGTCTGTGTGGCAGCGAATGCAGTTCCAAGGGACAGTGAAAACCAGCTACAGCATTCCGTGCTGGCAGCTTTCGTGTGGGCGCAATCGCTGGACGTTTCCAATTTGGCAGCCGGGCTCTGCGAGAGAGAGATACACAGTGTTGCCCCTTTACGAACCCAAGCATTTGGGGAAAGCGAATGTCTGTGTGGCAGCGAATGCAGTTCCAAGGGACAGTGAAAACCAGCTACAGCATTCCGTGCTGGCAGCTTTCGTGTGGGCGCAATCGCTGGACGTTTCCAATTTGGCAGCCGGGCTCTGCGAGAGAGAGATACATAGTGTTGCCCCTTTACGAACCAAAGCTTTTGGGGAAAGCGAATGTCTGTGTGGCAGCGAATGCAGTTCCAAGGGACAGTGAAAACCAGCTACAGCATTCCGTGCTGGCAGCTTTCGTGTGGGCGCAATCGCTGGACGTTTCCAATTTGGCAGCCGGGCTCTGCGAGAGAGAGATACACAGTGTTGCCCCTTTACGAACCAAAGCTTTTGGGGAAAGCGAATGTCTGTGTGGCAGCGAATGCAGTTCCAAGGGACAGTGAAAACCAGCTACAGCATTCCTTGCTGGCATCTTTCGTGTGGGTTCAATCGCTAGACGTTTCGAATTTGGCAGCCGGGCTCTGCGAGAGCGAGATACACAGTGTTGCCCCTTTACGAACCCAAGCTTTTGGGGAAAGCGAATGTCTGTGTGGCAGCGAATGCAGTTCCAAGGGACAGTGAAAACCAGCTACAGCATTCCGTGCTGGCAGCTTTCGTGTGGGCGCAATCGCTGGACGTTTCCAATTTGGCAGCCGGGCTCTGCGAGAGAGAGATACACAGTGTTGCCCCTTTACGAACCAAGGCTTTTGGGGAAAGCGAATGTCTGTGTGGCAGCGAATGCAGTTCCAAGGGACAGTGAAAACCAGCTACAGCATTCTGTGCTGGCAGCTTTCGTGTGGGCGCAATCGCTGGACGTTTCCAATTTGGCAGCCGGGCTCTGCGAGAGAGAGATACACAGTGTTGCCCCTTTACGAACCAAAGCTTTTGGGGAAAGCGAATGTCTGTGTGGCAGCGAATGCAGTTCCAAGGGACAGTGAAAACCAGCTACAGCATTCCGTGCTGGCAGCTTTCGTGTGGGTTCAATCGCTGGACGTTTCCAATTTGGCAGCCGGGCTCTGCGAGAGAGAGATACACAGTGTTGCCCCTTTACGAACCAAAGCTTTTGGGGAAAGCGAATGTCTGTGTGGCAGCGAATGCAGTTCCAAGGGACAGTGAAAACCAGCTACAGCATTCCATGCTGGCAGCTTTCGTGTGGGCGCAATCGCTGGACGTTTCCAATTTGGCAGCCGGGCTCTGCGAGAGAGAGATACACAGTGTTGCCCCTTTACGAACCAAAGCTTTTGGGGAAAGCGAATGTCTGTGTGGCAGCGAATGCAGTTCCAAGGGACAGTGAAAACCAGCTACAGCATTCTGTGCTGGCAGCTTTCGTGTGGGCGCAATCGCTGGACGTTTCCAATTTGGCAGCCGGGCTCTGCGAGAGAGAGATACACAGTGTTGCCCCTTTACGAACCAAAGCTTTTGGGGAAAGCGAATGTCTGTGTGGCAGCGAATGCAGTTCCAAGGGACAGTGAAAACCAGCTACAGCATTCCGTGCTGGCAGCTTTCGTGTGGGCGCAATCGCTGGACGTTTCGAATTTGGCAGCCGGGCTCTGCGAGAGCGAGATACACAGTGTTGCCCCTTTACCAAGCAAAGCTTTTGGGGAAAGCGAATGTCTGTGTGGCAGCGAATGCAGTTCCAAGGGACAGTGAAAACCAGCTATAGCATTCCGTGCTGGCAGCTTTCGTGTGGGCGCAATCGCTGGACGTTTCGAATTTGGCAGCCGCGCTCTGCGAGAGAGAGATACACAGTGTTGCCCCTTTACGAACCAAAGCTTTTGGGGAAAGCGAATGTCTGTGTGGCAGCGAATGCAGTTCCAAGGGACAGTGAAAACCAGCTACAGCATTCCGTGCTGGCAGCTTTCGTGTGGGCGCAATCGCTGGACGTTTCGAATTTGGCAGCCGGGCTCTGCGAGAGAGAGATACACAGTATTGCCCCTTTACGAACCAAAGCTTTTGGGGAAAGCGAATGTCTGTGTGGCAGCGAATGCAGTTCCAAGGGACAGTGAAAACCAGCTACAGCATTCTGTGCTGGCAGCTTTCGTGTGGGCGCAATCGCTGGACGTTTCCAATTTGGCACCCGGGCTCTGCGAGAGACAGATACACAGTGTTGCCCCTTTACGAACCAAAGCTTTTGGGGAAAGCGAATGTCTGTGTGGCAGCGAATGCAGTTCCAAGGGACAGTGAAAACCAGCTACAGCATTCCGTGCTGGCAGCTTTCGTGTGGGCGCAATCGCTGGACGTTTCCAATTTGGCAGCCGGGCTCTGCGAGAGAGAGATACACAGTGTTGCCCCTTTACGAACCAAAGCTTTTGGGGAAAGCGAATGTCTGTGTGGCAGCGAATGCAGTTCCAAGGGACAGTGAAAACCAGCTACAGCATTCCGTGCTGGCAGCTTTCGTGTGTGCCCAATCGCTGGACGTTTCCAATTTGGCAGCCGGGCTCTGCGAGAGAGAGATACATAGTGTTGCCCCTTTACGAACCAAAGCTTTTGGGGAAAGCGAATGTCTGTGTGGCAGCGAATGCAGTTCCAAGGGACAGTGAAAACCAGCTACAGCATTCCGTGCTGGCAGCTTTCGTGTGGGCGCAATCGCTGGACGTTTCCAATTTGGCAGCCGGGCTCTGCGAGAGAGAGATACACAGTGTTGCCCCTTTACGAACCAAAGCTTTTGGGGAAAGCAAATGTCTGTGTGGCAGCGAATGCAGTTCCAAGGGACAGTGAAAACCAGCTACAGCATTCCGTGCTGGCAGCTTCCGTGTGGGCGCAATCGCTGGACGTTTCCAATTTGGCAGCCGGGCTCTGCGAGAGAGAGATACACAGTGTTGCCCCTTTACGAACCAAAGCTTTTGGGGAAAGCGAATGTCTGTGTGGCAGCGAATGCAGTTCCAAGGGACAGTGAAAACCAGCTACAGCATTCCGTGCTGGCAGCTTTCGTGTGGGTTCACTCGCTAGACGTTTCGAATTTGGCAGCCGGGCTCTGCGAGAGCGAGATACACAGTGTTGCCCCTTTACGAACCCAAGCTTTTGGGGAAAGCGAATGTCTGTGTGGCAGCGAATGCAGTTCCAAGGGACAGTGAAAACCAGCTACAGCATTCCGTGCTGGCAGCTTTCGTGTGGGCGCAATCGCTGGACGTTTCCAATTTGGCAGCCGGGCTCTGCGAGAGAGAGATACACAGTGTTGCCCCTTTACGAACCAAAGCTTTTGGGGAAAGCGAATGTCTGTGTGGCAGCGAATGCAGTTCCAAGGGACAGTGAAAACCAGCTACAGCATTCCGTGCTGGTAGCTTTCGTGTGGGTTCAATCGCTGGACGTTTCGAATTTGGCAGCCGGCCTCTGCGAGAGAGAGATACACAGTGTTGCCCCTTTACGAACCAAAGCTTTTGGGGAAAGCGAATGTCTGTGTGGCAGCGAATGCAGTTCCAAGGGACAGTTAAAACCATCTACAGCATTCCATGCTGGCAGCTTTCGTGTGGGCGCAATCGCTGGACGTTTCCAATTTGGCAGCCGGGCTCTGCGAGAGAGAGATACACAGTGTTGCCCCTTTACGAACCAAAGCTTTTGGGGAAAGCGAATGTCTGTGTGGCAGCGAATGCAGTTCCAAGGGACAGTGAAAACCAGCTACAGCATTCCGTGCTGGCAGCTTCTGTGTGGGCGCAATCGCTGGACGTTTCCAATTTGGCAGCCGGGCTTTGCGAGAGAGAGATACACAGTGTTGCCCCTTTACGAACCAAAGCTTTTGGGGAAAGCGAATGTCTGTGTGGCAGCGAATGCAGTTCCAGGGGACAGTGAAAACCAGCTACAGCATTCCGTGCTGGCAGCTTTCGTGTGGGTTCAATCGCTGGACGTTTCCAATTTGGCAGCCGGGCTCTGCGAGAGAGAGATACACAGTGTTGCCCCTTTACGAACCAAAGCTTTTGGGGAAAGCGAATGTCTGTGTGGCAGCGAATGCAGTTCCAAGGGACAGTGAAAACCAGCTACAGCATTCCATGCTGGCAGCTTTCGTGTGGGCGCAATCGCTGGACGTTTCCAATTTGGCAGCCGGGCTCTGCGAGAGAGAGATACACAGTGTTGCCCCTTTACGAACCAAAGCTTTTGGGGAAAGCGAATGTCTGTGTGGCAGCGAATGCAGTTCCAAGGGACAGTGAAAACCAGCTACAGCATTCCGTGCTGGCAGCTTCTGTGTGGGCGCAATCGCTGGACGTTTCCAATTTGGCAGCCGGGCTCTGCGAGAGAGAGATACACAGTGTTGCCCCTTTACGAACCAAAGCTTTTGGGGAAAGCGAATGTCTGTGTGGCAGCGAATGCAGTTCCAAGGGACAGTGAAAACCAGCTACAGCATTCCGTGCTGGCAGCTTTCGTGTGGGCGCAATCGCTGGACGTTTCCAATTTGGCAGCCGGGCTCTGCGAGAGAGAGATACACAGTGTTGCCCCTTTACGAACCAAAGCTTTTGGGGAAAGCGAATGTCTGTGTGGCAGCGAATGCAGTTCCAAGGGACAGTGAAAACCAGCTACAGCATTCCGTGCTGGCAGCTTTCGTGTGGGCGCAATCGCTGGACGTTTCGAATTTGGCAGCCAGGCTCTGCGAGAGAGAGATACACAGTGTTGCCCCTTTACGAACCAAAGCTTTTGGGGAAAGCGAATGTCTGTGTGGCAGCGAATGCAGTTCCAAGGGACAGTGAAAACCAGCTACAGCATTCCGTGCTGGCAGCTTTCGTGTGGGCGCAATCGCTGGACGTTTCCAATTTGGCAGCCGGGCTCTGCGAGAGAGAGATACACAGTGTTGCCCCTTTACGAACCAAAGCTTTTGGGGAAAGCGAATGTCTGTGTGGCAGCGAATGCAGTTCCAAGGGACAGTGAAAACTAGCTACAGCATTCCGTGCTGGCAGCTTTCGTGTGGGCGCAATCGCTGGACGTTTCCAATTTGGCAGCCGGGCTCTGCGAGAGAGAGATACACAGTGTTGCCCCTTTACGAACCAAAGCTTTTGGGGAAAGCGAATGTCTGTGTGGCAGCGAATGCAGTTCCAAGGGACAGTGAAAACCAGCTACAGCATTCTGTGCTGGCAGCTTTCGTGTGGGCGCAATCGCTGGACGTTTCCAATTTGGCAGCCGGGCTCTGCGAGAGAGAGATACACAGTGTTGCCCCTTTACGAACCAAAGCTTTTGGGGAAAGCGAATGTCTGTGTGGCAGCGAATGCAGTTCCAAGGGACAGTGAAAACCAGCTACAGCATTCCGTGCTGGCAGCTTTCGTGTGGGTTCAATCGCTGGACGTTTCCAATTTGGCAGCCGGGCTCTGCGAGAGAGAGATACACAGTGTTGCCCCTTTACGAACCAAAGCTTTTGGGGAAAGCGAATGTCTGTGTGGAAGCGAATGCAGTTCCAAGGGACAGTGAAAACCAGCTACAGCATTCCGTGCTGGCAGCTTCCGTGTGGGCGCAATCGCTGGACGTTTCCAATTTGGCAGCCGGGCTCTGCGAGAGCGAGACACAGAGTGTTGCCCCTTTACGAACCCAAACTTTTGGGGAAAGCGAATGTCTGTGTGGCAGCGAATGCAGTTCCAAGGGACAGTGAAAACCAGCTACAGCATTCCGTGCTGGCAGCTTCCGTGTGGGCGCAATCGCTGGACGTTTCCAATTTGGCAGCCGGGCTCTGCGAGAGAGAGATACACAGTGTTGCCCCTTTACGAACCAAAGCTTTTGGGGAAAGCGAATGTCTGTGTGGCAGCGAATGCAGTTCCAAGGGACAGTGAAAACCAGCTACAGCATTCCGTGCTGGCAGCTTCTGTGTGGGCGCAATCGCTGGACGTTTCCAATTTGGCAGCCGGGCTCTGCGAGAGAGAGATACACAGTGTTGCCCCTTTACGAACCAAAGCTTTTGGGGAAAGCGAATGTCTGTGTGGCAGCGAATGCAGTTCCAGGGGACAGTGAAAACCAGCTACAGCATTCCGTGCTGGCAGCTTTCGTGTGGGTTCAATCGCTGGACGTTTCCAATTTGGCAGCCGGGCTCTGCGAGAGAGAGATACACAGTGTTGCCCCTTTACGAACCAAAGCTTTTGGGGAAAGCGAATGTCTGTGTGGCAGCGAATGCAGTTCCAAGGGACAGTGAAAACCAGCTACAGCATTCCATGCTGGCAGCTTTCGTGTGGGCGCAATCGCTGGACGTTTCCAATTTGGCAGCCGGGCTCTGCGAGAGAGAGATACACAGTGTTGCCCCTTTACGAACCAAAGCTTTTGGGGAAAGCGAATGTCTGTGTGGCAGCGAATGCAGTTCCAAGGGACAGTGAAAACCAGCTACAGCATTCCGTGCTGGCAGCTTCTGTGTGGGCGCAATCGCTGGACGTTTCCAATTTGGCAGCCGGGCTCTGCGAGAGAGAGATACACAGTGTTGCCCCTTTACGAACCAAAGCTTTTGGGGAAAGCGAATGTCTGTGTGGCAGCGAATGCAGTTCCAAGGGACAGTGAAAACCAGCTACAGCATTCCGTGCTGGCAGCTTTCGTGTGGGCGCAATCGCTGGACGTTTCCAATTTGGCAGCCGGGCTCTGCGAGAGAGAGATACACAGTGTTGCCCCTTTACGAACCAAAGCTTTTGGGGAAAGCGAATGTCTGTGTGGCAGCGAATGCAGTTCCAAGGGACAGTGAAAACCAGCTACAGCATTCCGTGCTGGCAGCTTTCGTGTGGGCGCAATCGCTGGACGTTTCGAATTTGGCAGCCGGGCTCTGCGAGAGAGAGATACACAGTGTTGCCCCTTTACGAACCAAAGCTTTTGGGGAAAGCGAATGTCTGTGTGGCAGCGAATGCAGTTCCAAGGGACAGTGAAAACCAGCTACAGCATTCCGTGCTGGCAGCTTTCGTGTGGGCGCAATCGCTGGACGTTTCCAATTTGGCAGCCGGGCTCTGCGAGAGAGAGATACACAGTGTTGCCCCTTTACGAACCAAAGCTTTTGGGGAAAGCGAATGTCTGTGTGGCAGCGAATGCAGTTCCAAGGGACAGTGAAAACTAGCTACAGCATTCCGTGCTGGCAGCTTTCGTGTGGGCGCAATCGCTGGACGTTTCCAATTTGGCAGCCGGGCTCTGCGAGAGAGAGATACACAGTGTTGCCCCTTTACGAACCAAAGCTTTTGGGGAAAGCGAATGTCTGTGTGGCAGCGAATGCAGTTCCAAGGGACAGTGAAAACCAGCTACAGCATTCTGTGCTGGCAGCTTTCGTGTGGGCGCAATCGCTGGACGTTTCCAATTTGGCAGCCGGGCTCTGCGAGAGAGAGATACACAGTGTTGCCCCTTTACGAACCAAAGCTTTTGGGGAAAGCGAATGTCTGTGTGGCAGCGAATGCAGTTCCAAGGGACAGTGAAAACCAGCTACAGCATTCCGTGCTGGCAGCTTTCGTGTGGGTTCAATCGCTGGACGTTTCCAATTTGGCAGCCGGGCTCTGCGAGAGAGAGATACACAGTGTTGCCCCTTTACGAACCAAAGCTTTTGGGGAAAGCGAATGTCTGTGTGGAAGCGAATGCAGTTCCAAGGGACAGTGAAAACCAGCTACAGCATTCCGTGCTGGCAGCTTCCGTGTGGGCGCAATCGCTGGACGTTTCCAATTTGGCAGCCGGGCTCTGCGAGAGCGAGACACAGAGTGTTGCCCCTTTACGAACCCAAACTTTTGGGGAAAGCGAATGTCTGTGTGGCAGCGAATGCAGTTCCAAGGGACAGTGAAAACCAACTACAGCATTCCGTGCTGGCAGCTTTCGTGTGGGCGCAATCGCTGGACGTTTCCAATTTGGCAGCCGGGCTCTGCGAGAGAGAGATACACAGTGTTGCCCCTTTACGAACCAAAGCTTTTGGGGAAAGCGAATGTCTGTGTGGCAGCGAATGCAGTTCCAAGGGACAGTGAAAACCAGCTACAGCATTCTGTGCTGGCAGCTTTCGTGTGGGCGCAATCGCTGGACGTTTCCAATTTGGCAGCCGGGCTCTGCGAGAGAGAGATACACAGTGTTGCCCCTTTACGAACCAAAGCTTTTGGGGAAAGCGAATGTCTGTGTGGCAGCGAATGCAGTTCCAAGGGACAGTGAAAACCAGCTACAGCATTCCGTGCTGGCAGCTTTCGTGTGGGTTCAATCGCTGGACTTTTCCAATTTGGCAGCCGGGCTCTGCGAGAGAGAGATACACAGTGTTGCCCCTTTACGAACCAAAGCTTTTGGGGAAAGCGAATGTCTGTGTGGCAGCGAATGCAGTTCCAAGGGACAGTGAAAACCAGCTACAGCATTCCATGCTGGCAGCTTTCGTGTGGGCGCAATCGCTGGACGTTTCCAATTTGGCAGCCGGGCTCTGCGAGAGAGAGATACACAGTGTTGCCCCTTTACGAACCAAAGCTTTTGGGGAAAGCGAATGTCTGTGTGGCAGCGAATGCAGTTCCAAGGGACAGTGAAAACCAGCTACAGCATTCCGTGCTGGCAGCTTCCGTGTGGGCGCAATCGCTGGACGTTTCCAATTTGGCAGCCGGGCTCTGCGAGAGAGAGATACACAGTGTTGCCCCTTTACGAACCAAAGCTTTTGGGGAAAGCGAATGTCTGTGTGGCAGCGAATGCAGTTCTAAGGGACAGTGAAAACCAGCTACAGCATTCCGTGCTGGCAGCTTTCGTGTGGGCGCAATCGCTGGACGTTTCCAATTTGGCAGCCGGGCTCTGCGAGAGAGAGATACACAGTGTTGCCCCTTTACGAACCAAAGCTTTTGGGGAAAGCGAATGTCTGTGTGGCAGCGAATGCAGTTCCAAGGGACAGTGAAAACCAGCTACAGCATTCCGTGCTGGCAGCTTCTGTGTGGGCGCAATCGCTGGACGTTTCCAATTTGGCAGCCGGGCTCTGCGAGAGAGAGATACACAGTGTTGCCCCTTTACGAACCAAAGCTTTTGGGGAAAGCGAATGTCTGTGTGGCAGCGAATGCAGTTCCAAGGGACAGTGAAAACCAGCTACAGCATTCCGTGCTGGCAGCTTTCGTGTGGGCGCAATCGCTGGACGTTTCCAATTTGGCAGACGGGCTCTGCGAGAGAGAGATACACAGTGTTGCCCCTTTACGAACCAAAGCTTTTGGGGAAAGCGAATGTCTGTGTGGCAGCGAATGCAGTTCCAAGGGACAGTGAAAACCAGCTACAGCATTCCGTGCTGGCAGCTTTCGTGTGGGCGCAATCGCTGGACGTTTCGAATTTGGCAGCCGGGCTCTGCGAGAGAGAGATACACAGTGTTGCCCCTTTACGAACCAAAGCTTTTGTGGAAAGCGAATGTCTGTGTGGCAGCGAATGCAGTTCCAAGGGACAGTGAAAACCAGCTACAGCATTCCGTGCTGGCAGCTTTCGTGTGGGCGCAATCGCTGGACGTTTCCAATTTGGCAGCCGGGCTCTGCGAGAGAGAGATACACAGTGTTGCCCCTTTACGAACCAAAGCTTTTGGGGAAAGCGAATGTCTGTGTGGCAGCGAATGCAGTTCCAAGGGACAGTGAAAACTAGCTACAGCATTCCGTGCTGGCAGCTTTCGTGTGGGCGCAATCGCTGGACGTTTCCAATTTGGCAGCCGGGCTCTGCGAGAGAGAGATACACAGTGTTGCCCCTTTACGAACCAAAGCTTTTGGGGAAAGCGAATGTCTGTGTGGCAGCGAATGCAGTTCCAAGGGACAGTGAAAACCAGCTACAGCATTCTGTGCTGGCAGCTTTCGTGTGGGCGCAATCGCTGGACGTTTCCAATTTGGCAGCCGGGCTCTGCGAGAGAGAGATACACAGTGTTGCCCCTTTACGAACCAAAGCTTTTGGGGAAAGCGAATGTCTGTGTGGCAGCGAATGCAGTTCCAAGGGACAGTGAAAACCAGCTACAGCATTCCGTGCTGGCAGCTTTCGTGTGGGTTCAATCGCTGGACGTTTCCAATTTGGCAGCCGGGCTCTGCGAGAGAGAGATACACAGTGTTGCCCCTTTACGAACCAAAGCTTTTGGGGAAAGCGAATGTCTGTGTGGAAGCGAATGCAGTTCCAAGGGACAGTGAAAACCAGCTACAGCATTCCGTGCTGGCAGCTTCCGTGTGGGCGCAATCGCTGGACGTTTCCAATTTGGCAGCCGGCTCTGCGAGAGCGAGACACAGAGTGTTGCCCCTTTACGAACCCAAACTTTTGGGGAAAGCGAATGTCTGTGTGGCAGCGAATGCAGTTCCAAGGGACAGTGAAAACCAGCTACAGCATTCCGTGCTGGCAGCTTCCGTGTGGGCGCAATCGCTGGACGTTTCCAATTTGGCAGCCGGGCTCTGCGAGAGAGAGATACACAGTGTTGCCCCTTTACGAACCAAAGCTTTTGGGGAAAGCGAATGTCTGTGTGGCAGCGAATGCAGTTCCAAGGGACAGTGAAAACCAGCTACAGCATTCTGTGCTGGCAGCTTTCGTGTGGGCGCAATCGCTGGACGTTTCCAATTTGGCAGCCGGGCTCTGCGAGAGAGAGATACACAGTGTTGCCCCTTTACGAACCAAAGCTTTTGGGGAAAGCGAATGTCTGTGTGGCAGCGAATGCAGTTCCAAGGGACAGTGAAAACCAGCTACAGCATTCCGTGCTGGCAGCTTTCGTGTGGGTTCAATCGCTGGACTTTTCCAATTTGGCAGCCGGGCTCTGCGAGAGAGAGATACACAGTGTTGCCCCTTTACGAACCAAAGCTTTTGGGGAAAGCGAATGTCTGTGTGGCAGCGAATGCAGTTCCAAGGGACAGTGAAAACCAGCTACAGCATTCCGTGCTGGCAGCTTTCGTGTGGGTTCAATCGCTAGACGTTTCGAATTTGGCAGCCGGGCCCTGCGAGAGCGATATACACAGTGTTGCCCCTTTACGAACCCAAGCTTTTGGGGAAAGCGAATGTCTGTGTGGCAGCGAATGCAGTTCCAAGGGACAGTGAAAACCAGCTACAGCATTCCGTGCTGGCAGCTTTCGTGTGGGCGCAATCGCTGGACGTTTCCAATTTGGCAGCCGGGCTCTGCGAGAGAGAGATACACAGTGTTGCCCCTTTACGAAACAAAGCTTTTGGGGAAAGCGAATGTCTGTGTGGCAGCGAATGCAGTTCCAAGGGACAGTGAAAACCAGCTACAGCATTCTGTGCTGGCAGCTTTCGTGTGGGCGCAATCGCTGGACGTTTCCAATTTGGCAGCCGGGCTCTGCGAGAGAGAGATACACAGTGTTGCCCCTTTACGAACCAAAGCTTTTGGGGAAAGCGAATGTCTGTGTGGCAGCGAATGCAGTTCCAAGGGACAGTGAAAACCAGCTACAGCATTCCGTGCTGGCAGCTTTCGTGTGGGTTCAATCGCTGGACGTTTCCAATTTGGCAGCCGGGCTCTGCGAGAGAGAGATACACAGTGTTGCCCCTTTACGAACCAAAGCTTTTGGGGAAAGCGAATGTCTGTGTGGCAGCGAATGCAGTTCCAAGGGACAGTGAAAACCAGCTACAGCATTCCGTGCTGGCAGCTTCCGTGTGGGCGCAATCGCTGGACGTTTCGAATTTGGCAGCCGGGCTCTGCGAGAGAGAGACACAGAGTGTTGCCCCTTTACGAACCCAAACTTTTGGGGAAAGCGAATGTCTGTGTGGCAGCGAATGCAGTTCCAAGGGACAGTGAAAACCAGCTACAGCATTCCGTGCTGGCAGCTTCCGTGTGGGCGCAATCGCTGGACGTTTCCAATTTGGCAGCCGGGCTCTGCGAGAGAGAGATACACAGTGTTGCCCCTTTACGAACCAAAGCTTTTGGGGAAAGCGAATGTCTGTGTGGCAGCGAATGCAGTTCCAAGGGACAGTGAAAACCAGCTACAGCATTCCGTGCTGGCAGCTTTCGTGTGGGCGCAATCGCTGGACGTTTCCAATTTGGCAGCCGGGCTCTGCGAGAGAGAGATACACAGTGTTGCCCCTTTACGAACCCAAGCATTTGGGGAAAGCGAATGTCTGTGTGGCAGCGAATGCAGTTCCAAGGGACAGTGAAAACCAGCTACAGCATTCCGTGCTGGCAGCTTTCGTGTGGGCGCAATCGCTGGACGTTTCCAATTTGGCAGCCGGGCTCTGCGAGAGAGAGATACACAGTGTTGCCCCTTTACGAACCAAAGCTTTTGGGGAAAGCGAATGTCTGTGTGGCAGCGAATGCAGTTCCAAGGGACAGTGAAAACCAGCTACAGCATTCTGTGCTGGCAGCTTTCGTGTGGGCGCAATCGCTGGACGTTTCCATTTTGGCAGCCGGGCTCTGCGAGAGAGAGATACACAGTGTTGCCCCTTTACGAACCAAAGCTTTTGGGGAAAGCGAATGTCTGTGTGGCAGCGAATGCAGTTCCAAGGGACAGTGAAAACCAGCTACAGAATTCCGTGCTGGCAACTTTCGTGTGGGTTCAATCGCTGGACGTTTCCAATTTGGCAGCCGGGCTCTGCGAGAGAGAGATACACAGTGTTGCCCCTTTACGAACCAAAGCTTTTGGGGAAAGCGAATGTCTGTGTGGCAGCGAATGCAGTTCCAAGGGACAGTGAAAACCAGCTACAGCATTCCTTGCTGGCATCTTTCGTGTGGGTTCAATCGCTAGACGTTTCGAATTTGGCAGCCGGGCTCTGCGAGAGCGAGATACACAGTGTTGCCCCTTTACGAACCCAAGCTTTTGGGGAAAGCGAATGTCTGTGTGGCAGCGAATGCAGTTCCAAGGGACAGTGAAAACCAGCTACAGCATTCCGTGCTGGCAGCTTTCGTGTGGGCGCAATCGCTGGACGTTTCCAATTTGGCAGCCGGGCTCTGCGAGAGAGAGATACACAGTGTTGCCCCTTTACGAACCAAAGCTTTTGGGGAAAGCGAATGTCTGTGTGGCAGCGAATGCAGTTCCAAGGGACAGTGAAAACCAGCTACAGCATTCTGTGCTGGCAGCTTTCGTGTGGGCGCAATCGCTGGACGTTTCCAATTTGGCAGCCGGGCTCTGCGAGAGAGAGATACACAGTGTTGCCCCTTTACGAACCAAAGCTTTTGGGGAAAGCGAATGTCTGTGTGGCAGCGAATGCAGTTCCAAGGGACAGTGAAAACCAGCTACAGCATTCCGTGCTGGCAGCTTTCGTGTGGGTTCAATCGCTGGACGTTTCCAATTTGGCAGCCGGGCTCTGCGAGAGAGAGATACACAGTGTTGCCCCTTTACGAACCAAAGCTTTTGGGGAAAGCGAATGTCTGTGTGGCAGCGAATGCAGTTCCAAGGGACAGTGAAAACCAGCTACAGCATTCCATGCTGGCAGCTTTCGTGTGGGCGCAATCGCTGGACGTTTCCAATTTGGCAGCCGGGCTCTGCGAGAGAGAGATACACAGTGTTGCCCCTTTACGAACCAAAGCTTTTGGGGAAAGCGAATGTCTGTGTGGCAGCGAATGCAGTTCCAAGGGACAGTGAAAACCAGCTACAGCATTCCGTGCTGGCAGCTTCTGTGTGGGCGCAATCGCTGGACGTTTCCAATTTGGCAGCCGGGCTCTGCGAGAGAGAGATACACAGTGTTGCCCCTTTACGAACCAAAGCTTTTGGGGAAAGTGAATGTCTGTGTGGCAGCGAATGCAGTTCCAAGGGACAGTGAAAACCAGCTACAGCATTCCGTGCTGGCAGCTTTCGTGTGGGTTCAATCGCTGGACGTTTCCAATTTGGCAGCCGGGCTCTGCGAGAGAGAGATACACAGTGTTGCCCCTTTACGAACCAAAGCTTTTGGGGAAAGCGAATGTCTGTGTGGCAGCGAATGCAGTTCCAAGGGACAGTGAAAACCAGCTACAGCATTCCATGCTGGCAGCTTTCGTGTGGGTGCAATCGCTGGACGTTTCCAAATTGGCAGCGGGCTCTGCGAGAGAGAGATACACAGTGTTGCCCCTTTACGAACCAAAGCTTTTGGGGAAAGCGAATGTCTGTGTGGCAGCGAATGCAGTTCCAAGGGACAGTGAAAACCAGCTACAGCATTCCGTGCTGGCAGCTTCTGTGTGGGCGCAATCGCTGGACGTTTCCAATTTGGCAGCCGGGCTCTGCGAGAGAGAGATACACAGTGTTGCCCCTTTACGAACCAAAGCTTTTGGGGAAAGCGAATGTCTGTGTGGCAGCGAATGCAGTTCCAAGGGACAGTGAAAACCAGCTACAGCATTCCGTGCTGGCAGCTTTCGTGTGGGCGCAATCGCTGGACGTTTCGAATTTGGCAGCCGGGCTCTGCGAGAGAGAGATACACAGTGTTGCCCCTTTACGAACCAAAGCTTTTGGGGAAAGCGAATGTCTGTGTGGCAGCGAATGCAGTTCCAAGGGACAGTGAAAACCAGCTACAGCATTCCGTGCTGGCAGCTTCCGTGTGGGAGCAATCGCTGGACGTTTCGAATTTGGCAGCCGGGCTCTGCGAGAGCGAGATACACAGTGTTGCCCCTTTACGAACCAAAGCTTTTGGGGAAAGCGAATGTCTGTGTGGCAGCGAATGCAGTTCCAAGGGACAGTGAAAACCAGCTACAGCATTCTGTGCTGGCAGCTTTCGTGTGGGCGCAATCGCTGGACGTTTCGAATTTGGCAGCCGGGCTCTGCGAGAGAGAGATACACAGTGTTGCCCCTTTACGAACCAAAGCTTTTGGGGAAAGCGAATGTCTGTGTGGCAGCGAATGCAGTTCCAAGGGACAGTGAAAACCAGCTACAGCATTCCGTGCTGGCAGCTTTCGTGTGTGCCCAATCGCTGGACGTTTCGAATTTGGCAGCCGGGCTCTGCGAGAGAGAGATACACAGTGTTGCCCCTTTACCAAGCAAAGCTTTTGAGGAAAGCGAATGTCTCTGTGGCAGCGAATGCAGTTCCAAGGGACAGTGAAAACCAGCTACAGCATTCCGTGCTGGCAGCTTTCGTGTGGGCGCAATCGCTGGACGTTTCGAATTTGGCAGCCGGGCTCTGCGAGAGAGAGATACACAGTGTTGCCCCTTTACCAAGCAAAGCTTTTGGGGAAAGCGAATGTCTGTGTGGCAGCGAATGCAGTTCCAAGGGACAGTAAAAACCAGCTATAGCATTCCGTGCTGGCAGCTTTCGTGTGGGCGCAATCGCTGGACGTTTCGAATTTGGCAGCCGCGCTCTGCGAGAGAGAGATACACAGTGTTGCCCCTTTACGAACCAAAGCTTTTGGGGAAAGCGAATGTCTGTGTGGCAGCGAATGCAGTTCCAAGGGACAGTGAAAACCAGCTACAGCATTCCGTGCTGGCAGCTTTCGTGTGGGCGCAATCGCTGGACGTTTCGAATTTGGCAGCCGGGCTCTGCGAGAGAGAGATACACAGTATTGCCCCTTTACGAACCAAAGCTTTTGGGGAAAGCGAATGTCTGTGTGGCAGCGAATGCAGTTCCAAGGGACAGTGAAAACCAGCTACAGCATTCTGTGCTGGCAGCTTTCGTGTGGGCGCAATCGCTGGACGTTTCCAATTTGGCACCCGGACTCTGCGAGAGACAGATACACAGTGTTGCCCCTTTACGAACCAAAGCTTTTGGGGAAAGCGAATGTCTGTGTGGCAGCGAATGCAGTTCCAAGGGACAGTGAAAACCAGCTACAGCATTCCTGGTGGCAGCTTTCGTGTGGGCGCAATCGCTGGACGTTTCCAATTTGGCAGCCGGGCTCTGCGAGAGAGAGATACACAGTGTTGCCCCTTTACGAACCAAAGCTTTTGGGGAAAGCGAATGTCTGTGTGGCAGCGAATGCAGTTCCAAGGGACAGTGAAAACCAGCTACAGCATTCCGTGCTGGCAGCTTTCGTGTGTGCCCAATCGCTGGACGTTTCCAATTTGGCAGCCGGGCTCTGCGAGAGAGAGATACATAGTGTTGCCCCTTTACGAACCAAAGCTTTTGGGGAAAGCGAATGTCTGTGTGGCAGCGAATGCAGTTCCAAGGGACAGTGAAAACCAGCTACAGCATTCCGTGCTGGCAGCTTTCGTGTGGGCGCAATCGCTGGACGTTTCCAATTTGGCAGCCGGGCTCTGCGAGAGAGAGATACACAGTGTTGCCCCTTTACGAACCAAAGCTTTTGGGGAAAGCAAATGTCTGTGTGGCAGCGAATGCAGTTCCAAGGGACAGTGAAAACCAGCTACAGCATTCCGTGCTGGCAGCTTCCGTGTGGGCGCAATCGCTGGACGTTTCCAATTTGGCAGCCGGGCTCTGCGAGAGAGAGATACACAGTGTTGCCCCTTTACGAACCAAAGCTTTTGGGGAAAGCGAATGTCTGTGTGGCAGCGAATGCAGTTCCAAGGGACAGTGAAAACCAGCTACAGCATTCCGTGCTGGCAGCTTTCGTGTGGGTTCACTCGCTAGACGTTTCGAATTTGGCAGCCGGGCTCTGCGAGAGCGAGATACACAGTGTTGCCCCTTTACGAACCCAAGCTTTTGGGGAAAGCGAATGTCTGTGTGGCAGCGAATGCAGTTCCAAGGGACAGTGAAAACCAGCTACAGCATTCCGTGCTGGCAGCTTTCGTGTGGGCGCAATCGCTGGACGTTTCGAATTTGGCAGCCGCGCTCTGCGAGAGAGAGATACACAGTGTTGCCCCTTTACGAACCAAAGCTTTTGGGGAAAGCGAATGTCTGTGTGGCAGCGAATGCAGTTCCAAGGGACAGTGAAAACCAGCTACAGCATTCCGTGCTGGCAGCTTTCGTGTGGGCGCAATCGCTGGACGTTTCGAATTTGGCAGCCGGGCTCTGCGAGAGAGAGATACACAGTATTGCCCCTTTACGAACCAAAGCTTTTGGGGAAAGCGAATGTCTGTGTGGCAGCGAATGCAGTTCCAAGGGACAGTGAAAACCAGCTACAGCATTCTGTGCTGGCAGCTTTCGTGTGGGCGCAATCGCTGGACGTTTCCAATTTGGCACCCGGACTCTGCGAGAGACAGATACACAGTGTTGCCCCTTTACGAACCAAAGCTTTTGGGGAAAGCGAATGTCTGTGTGGCAGCGAATGCAGTTCCAAGGGACAGTGAAAACCAGCTACAGCATTCCTGGTGGCAGCTTTCGTGTGGGCGCAATCGCTGGACGTTTCCAATTTGGCAGCCGGGCTCTGCGAGAGAGAGATACACAGTGTTGCCCCTTTACGAACCAAAGCTTTTGGGGAAAGCGAATGTCTGTGTGGCAGCGAATGCAGTTCCAGGGGACAGTGAAAACCAGCTACAGCATTCCGTGCTGGCAGCTTTCGTGTGGGTTCAATCGCTGGACGTTTCCAATTTGGCAGCCGGGCTCTGCGAGAGAGAGATACACAGTGTTGCCCCTTTACGAACCAAAGCTTTTGGGGAAAGCGAATGTCTGTGTGGCAGCGAATGCAGTTCCAAGGGACAGTGAAAACCAGCTACAGCATTCCATGCTGGCAGCTTTCGTGTGGGCGCAATCGCTGGACGTTTCCAATTTGGCAGCCGGGCTCTGCGAGAGAGAGATACACAGTGTTGCCCCTTTACGAACCAAAGCTTTTGGGGAAAGCGAATGTCTGTGTGGCAGCGAATGCAGTTCCAAGGGACAGTGAAAACCAGCTACAGCATTCCGTGCTGGCAGCTTCTGTGTGGGCGCAATCGCTGGACGTTTCCAATTTGGCAGCCGGGCTCTGCGAGAGAGAGATACACAGTGTTGCCCCTTTACGAACCAAAGCTTTTGGGGAAAGCGAATGTCTGTGTGGCAGCGAATGCAGTTCCAAGGGACAGTGAAAACCAGCTACAGCATTCCGTGCTGGCAGCTTTCGTGTGGGCGCAATCGCTGGACGTTTCCAATTTGGCAGCCGGGCTCTGCGAGAGAGAGATACACAGTGTTGCCCCTTTACGAACCAAAGCTTTTGGGGAAAGCGAATGTCTGTGTGGCAGCGAATGCAGTTCCAAGGGACAGTGAAAACCAGCTACAGCATTCCGTGCTGGCAGCTTTCGTGTGGGCGCAATCGCTGGACGTTTCGAATTTGGCAGCCGGGCTCTGCGAGAGAGAGATACACAGTGTTGCCCCTTTACGAACCAAAGCTTTTGGGGAAAGCGAATGTCTGTGTGGCAGCGAATGCAGTTCCAAGGGACAGTGAAAACCAGCTACAGCATTCCGTGCTGGCAGCTTTCGTGTGGGCGCAATCGCTGGACGTTTCCAATTTGGCAGCCGGGCTCTGCGAGAGCGAGATACACAGTGTTGCCCCTTTACGAACCAAAGCTTTTGGGGAAAGCGAATGTCTGTGTGGCAGCGAATGCAGTTCCAAGGGACAGTGAAAACTAGCTACAGCATTCCGTGCTGGCAGCTTTCGTGTGGGCGCAATCGCTGGACGTTTCCAATTTGGCAGCCGGGCTCTGCGAGAGAGAGATACACAGTGTTGCCCCTTTACGAACCCAAGCTTTTGGGGAAAGCGAATGTCTGTGTGGCAGCGAATGCAGTTCCAAGGGACAGTGAAAACCAGCTACAGCATTCCGTGCTGGCAGCTTTCGTGTGGGCGCAATCGCTGGACGTTTCCAATTTGGCAGCCGGGCTCTGCGAGAGAGAGATACACAGTGTTGCCCCTTTACGAACCAAAGCTTTTGGGGAAAGCGAATGTCTGTGTGGCAGCGAATGCAGTTCCAAGGGACAGTGAAAACCAGCTACAGCATTCCGTGCTGGCAGCTTTCGTGTGGGTTCAATCGCTGGACGTTTCCAATTTGGCAGCCGGGCTCTGCGAGAGAGAGATACACAGTGTTGCCCCTTTACGAACCAAAGCTTTTGGGGAAAGCGAATGTCTGTGTGGAAGCGAATGCAGTTCCAAGGGACAGTGAAAACCAGCTACAGCATTCCGTGCTGGCAGCTTCCGTGTGGGCGCAATCGCTGGACGTTTCCAATTTGGCAGCCGGGCTCTGCGAGAGCGAGACACAGAGTGTTGCCCCTTTACGAACCCAAACTTTTGGGGAAAGCGAATGTCTGTGTGGCAGCGAATGCAGTTCCAAGGGACAGTGAAAACCAGCTACAGCATTCCGTGCTGGCAGCTTCCGTGTGGGCGCAATCGCTGGACGTTTCCAATTTGGCAGCCGGGCTCTGCGAGAGAGAGATACACAGTGTTGCCCCTTTACGAACCAAAGCTTTTGGGGAAAGCGAATGTCTGTGTGGCAGCGAATGCAGTTCCAAGGGACAGTGAAAACCAGCTACAGCATTCTGTGCTGGCAGGTTTCGTGTGGGCGCAATCGCTGGACGTTTCCAATTTGGCAGCCGGGCTCTGCGAGAGAGAGATACACAGTGTTGCCCCTTTACGAACCCAAGCTTTTGGGGAAAGCGAATGTCTGTGTGGCAGCGAATGCAGTTCCAAGGGACAGTGAAAACCAACTACAGCATTCCGTGCTGGCAGCTTTCGTGTGGGCGCAATCGCTGGACGTTTCCAATTTGGCAGCCGGGCTCTGCGAGAGAGAGATACACAGTGTTGCCCCTTTACGAACCAAAGCTTTTGGGGAAAGCGAATGTCTGTGTGGCAGCGAATGCAGTTCCAAGGGACAGTGAAAACCAGCTACAGCATTCTGTGCTGGCAGCTTTCGTGTGGGCGCAATCGCTGGACGTTTCCAATTTGGCAGCCGGGCTCTGCGAGAGAGAGATACACAGTGTTGCCCCTTTACGAACCAAAGCTTTTGGGGAAAGCGAATGTCTGTGTGGCAGCGAATGCAGTTCCAAGGGACAGTGAAAACCAGCTACAGCATTCCGTGCTGGCAGCTTTCGTGTGGGTTCAATCGCTGGACTTTTCCAATTTGGCAGCCGGGCTCTGCGAGAGAGAGATACACAGTGTTGCCCCTTTACGAACCAAAGCTTTTGGGGAAAGCGAATGTCTGTGTGGCAGCGAATGCAGTTCCAAGGGACAGTTAAAACCATCTACAGCATTCCATGCTGGCAGCTTTCGTGTGGGCGCAATCGCTGGACGTTTCCAATTTGGCAGCCGGGCTCTGCGAGAGAGAGATACACAGTGTTGCCCCTTTACGAACCAAAGCTTTTGGGGAAAGCGAATGTCTGTGTGGCAGCGAATGCAGTTCCAAGGGACAGTGAAAACCAGCTACAGCATTCCGTGCTGGCAGCTTCTGTGTGGGCGCAATCGCTGGACGTTTCCAATTTGGCAGCCGGGCTCTGCGAGAGAGAGATACACAGTGTTGCCCCTTTACGAACCAAAGCTTTTGGGGAAAGCGAATGTCTGTGTGGCAGCGAATGCAGTTCCAAGGGACAGTGAAAACCAGCTACAGCATTCCGTGCTGGCAGCTTTCGTGTGGGCGCAATCGCTGGACGTTTCCAATTTGGCAGCCGGGCTCTGCGAGAGAGAGATACACAGTGTTGCCCCTTTACGAACCAAAGCTTTTGGGGAAAGCGAATGTCTGTGTGGCAGCGAATGCAGTTCCAAGGGACAGTGAAAACCAGCTACAGCATTCCGTGCTGGCAGCTTTCGTGTGGGCGCAATCGCTGGACGTTTCGAATTTGGCAGCCGGGCTCTGCGAGAGAGAGATACACAGTGTTGCCCCTTTACGAACCAAAGCTTTTGGGGAAAGCGAATGTCTGTGTGGCAGCGAATGCAGTTCCAAGGGACAGTGAAAACCAGCTACAGCATTCCGTGCTGGCAGCTTTCGTGTGGGCGCAATCGCTGGACGTTTCCAATTTGGCAGCCGGGCTCTGCGAGAGCGAGATACACAGTGTTGCCCCTTTACGAACCAAAGCTTTTGGGGAAAGCGAATGTCTGTGTGGCAGCGAATGCAGTTCCAAGGGACAGTGAAAACTAGCTACAGCATTCCGTGCTGGCAGCTTTCGTGTGGGCGCAATCGCTGGACATTTCCAATTTGGCAGCCGGGCTCTGCGAGAGAGAGATACACAGTGTTGCCCCTTTACGAACCAAAGGTTTTGGGGAAAGCGAATGTCTGTGTGGCAGCGAATGCAGTTCCAAGGGACAGTGAAAACCAGCTACAGCATTCTGTGCTGGCAGCTTTCGTGTGGGCGCAATCGCTGGACGTTTCCAATTTGGCAGCCGCGCTCTGCGAGAGAGAGATACACAGTGTTGCCCCTTTACGAACCAAAGCTTTTGGGGAAAGCGAATGTCTGTGTGGCAGCGAATGCAGTTCCAAGGGACAGTGAAAACCAGCTACAGCATTCCGTGCTGGCAGCTTTCGTGTGGGTTCAATCGCTGGACGTTTCCAATTTGGCAGCCGGGCTCTGCGAGAGAGAGATACACAGTGTTGCCCCTTTACGAACCAAAGCTTTTGGGGAAAGCGAATGTCTGTGTGGAAGCGAATGCAGTTCCAAGGGACAGTGAAAACCAGCTACAGCATTCCGTGCTGGCAGCTTCCGTGTGGGCGCAATCGCTGGACGTTTCCAGTTTGGCAGCCGGGCTCTGCGAGAGCGAGACACAGAGTGTTGCCCCTTTACGAACCCAAACTTTTGGGGAAAGCGAATGTCTGTGTGGCAGCGAATGCAGTTCCAAGGGACAGTGAAAACCAGCTACAGCATTCCGTGCTGGCAGCTTCCGTGTGGGCGCAATCGCTGGACGTTTCCAATTTGGCAGCCGGGCTCTGCGAGAGAGAGATACACAGTGTTGCCCCTTTACGAACCAAAGCTTTTGGGGAAAGCGAATGTCTGTGTGGCAGCGAATGCAGTTCCAAGGGACAGTGAAAACCAGCTACAGCATTCCGTGCTGGCAGCTTTCGTGTGGGCGCAATCGCTGGACGTTTCCAATTTGGCAGCCGGGCTCTGCGAGAGAGAGATACACAGTGTTGCCCCTTTACGAACCCAAGCTTTTGGGGAAAGCGAATGTCTGTGTGGCAGCGAATGCAGTTCCAAGGGACAGTGAAAACCAACTACAGCATTCCGTGCTGGCAGCTTTCGTGTGGGCGCAATCGCTGGACGTTTCCAATTTGGCAGCCGGGCTCTGCGAGAGAGAGATACACAGTGTTGCCCCTTTACGAACCAAAGCTTTTGGGGAAAGCGAATGTCTGTGTGGCAGCGAATGCAGTTCCAAGGGACAGTGAAAACCAGCTACAGCATTCTGTGCTGGCAGCTTTCGTGTGGGCGCAATCGCTGGACGTTTCCAATTTGGCAGCCGGGCTCTGCGAGAGAGAGATACACAGTGTTGCCCCTTTACGAACCAAAGCTTTTGGGGAAAGCGAATGTCTGTGTGGCAGCGAATGCAGTTCCAAGGGACAGTGAAAACCAGCTACAGCATTCCGTGCTGGCAGCTTTCGTGTGGGTTCAATCGCTGGACTTTTCCAATTTGGCAGCCGGGCTCTGCGAGAGAGAGATACACAGTGTTGCCCCTTTACGAACCAAAGCTTTTGGGGAAAGCGAATGTCTGTGTGGCAGCGAATGCAGTTCCAAGGGACAGTGAAAACCAGCTACAGCATTCCGTGCTGGCAGCTTTCGTGTGGGTTCAATCGCTAGACGTTTCGAATTTGGCAGCCGGGCCCTGCGAGAGCGAGATACACAGTGTTGCCCCTTTACGAACCCAAGCTTTTGGGGAAAGCGAATGTCTGTGTGGCAGCGAATGCAGTTCCAAGGGACAGTGAAAACCAGCTACAGCATTCCGTGCTGGCAGCTTTCGTGTGGGCGCAATCGCTGGACGTTTCCAATTTGGCAGCCGGGCTCTGCGAGAGAGAGATACACAGTGTTGCCCCTTTACGAACCAAAGCTTTTGGGGAAAGCGAATGTCTGTGTGGCAGCGAATGCAGTTCCAAGGGACAGTGAAAACCAGCTACAGCATTCTGTGCTGGCAGCTTTCGTGTGGGCGCAATCGCTGGACGTTTCCAATTTGGCAGCCGGGCTCTGCGAGAGAGAGATACACAGTGTTGCCCCTTTACGAACCAAAGCTTTTGGGGAAAGCGAATGTCTGTGTGGCAGCGAATGCAGTTCCAAGGGACAGTGAAAACCAGCTACAGCATTCCGTGCTGGCAGCTTTCGTGTCGGTCCAATCGCTGGACGTTTCCAATTTGGCAGCCGGGCTCTGCGAGAGAGAGATACACAGTGTTGCCCCTTTACGAACCAAAGCTTTTGGGGAAAGCGAATGTCTGTGTGGCAGCGAATGCAGTTCCAAGGGACAGTGAAAACCAGCTACAGCATTCCGTGCTGGCAGCTTCCGTGTGGGCGCAATCGCTGGACGTTTCGAATTTGGCAGCCGGGCTCTGCGAGAGCGAGACGCAGAGTGTTGCCCCTTTACGAACCCAAACTTTTGGGGAAAGCGAATGTCTGTGTGGCAGCGAATGCAGTTCCAAGGGACAGTGAAAACCAGCTACAGCATTCCGTGCTGGCAGCTTCCGTGTGGGCGCAATCGCTGGACGTTTCCAATTTGGCAGCCGGGCTCTGCGAGAGAGAGATACACAGTGTTGCCCCTTTACGAACCAAAGCTTTTGGGGAAAGCGAATGTCTGTGTGGCAGCGAATGCAGTTCCAAGGGACAGTGAAAACCAGCTACAGCATTCCGTGCTGGCAGCTTTCGTGTGGGCGCAATCGCTGGACGTTTCCAATTTGGCAGCCGGGCTCTGCGAGAGAGAGATACACAGTGTTGCCCCTTTACGAACCCAAGCTTTTGGGGAAAGCGAATGTCTGTGTGGCAGCGAATGCAGTTCCAAGGGACAGTGAAAACCAGCTACAGCATTCCGTGCTGGCAGCTTTCGTGTGGGCGCAATCGCTGGACGTTTCCAATTTGGCAGCCGGGCTCTGCGAGAGAGAGATACACAGTGTTGCCCCTTTACGAACCAAAGCTTTTGGGGAAAGCGAATGTCTGTGTGGCAGCGAATGCAGTTCCAAGGGACAGTGAAAACCAACTACAGCATTCTGTGCTGGCAGCTTTCGTGTGGGCGCAATCGCTGGACGTTTCCAATTTGGCAGCCGGGCTCTGCGAGAGAGAGATACACAGTGTTGCCCCTTTACGAACCAAAGCTTTTGGGGAAAGCGAATGTCTGTGTGGCAGCGAATGCAGTTCCAAGGGACAGTGAAAACCAGCTACAGCATTCCGTGCTGGCAACTTTCGTGTGGGCGCAATCGCTGGACGTTTCCAATTTGGCAGCCGGGCTCTGCGAGAGAGAGATACACAGTGTTGCCCCTTTACGAACCCAAGCTTTTGGGGAAAGCGAATGTCTGTGTGGCAGCGAATGCAGTTCCAAGGGACAGTGAAAACCAGCTACAGCATTCCTTGCTGGCATCTTTCGTGTGGGTTGAATCGCTAGACGTTTCAAATTTGGCAGCCGGGCTCTGCGAGAGCGAGATACACAGTGTTGCCCCTTTACGAACCCAAGCTTTTGGGGAAAGTGAATGTCTGTGTGGCAGCGAATGCAGTTCCAAGGGACAGTGAAAACCAGCTACAGCATTCCGTGCTGGCAGCTTTCGTGTGGGCGCAATCGCTGGACGTTTCCAATTTGGCAGCCGGGCTCTGCGAGAGAGAGATACACAGTGTTGCCCCTTTACGAACCAAAGCTTTTGGGGAAAGCGAATGTCTGTGTGGCAGCGAATGCAGTTCCAAGGGACAGTGAAAACCAGCTACAGCATTCTGTGCTGGCAGCTTTCGTGTGGGCGCAATCGCTGGACGTTTCCAATTTGGCAGCCGGGCTCTGCGAGAGAGAGATACACAGTGTTGCCCCTTTACGAACCAAAGCTTTTGGGGAAAGCGAATGTCTGTGTGGCAGCGAATGCAGTTCCAAGGGACTGTGAAAACCAGCTACAGCATTCCGTGCTGGCAGCTTTCGTGTGGGTTCAATCGCTGGACGTTTCCAATTTGGCAGCCGGGCTCTGCGAGAGCGAGATACACAGTGTTGCCCCTTTACGAACCAAAGCTTTTGGGGAAAGCGAATGTCTGTGTGGCAGCGAATGCAGTTCCAAGGGACAGTGAAAACCAGCTACAGCATTCCATGCTGGCAGCTTTCGTGTGGGCGCAATCGCTGGACGTTTCCAATTTGGCAGCCGGGCTCTGCGAGAGAGAGATACACAGTGTTGCCCCTTTACGAACCAAAGCTTTTGGGGAAAGCGAATGTCTGTGTGGCAGCGAATGCAGTTCCAAGGGACAGTGAAAACCAGCTACAGCATTCCGTGCTGGCAGCTTCTGTGTGGGCGCAATCGCTGGACGTTTCCAATTTGGCAGCCGGGCTCTGCGAGAGAGAGATACACAGTGTTGCCCCTTTACGAACCAAAGCTTTTGGGGAAAGTGAATGTCTGTGTGGCAGCGAATGCAGTTCCAAGGGACAGTGAAAACCAGCTACAGCATTCCGTGCTGGCAGCTTTCGTGTGGGTTCAATCGCTGGACGTTTCCAATTTGGCAGCCGGGCTCTGCGAGAGCGAGATACACAGTGTTGCCCCTTTACGAACCAAAGCTTTTGGGGAAAGCGAATGTCTGTGTGGCAGCGAATGCAGTTCCAAGGGACAGTGAAAACCAGCTACAGCATTCCATGCTGGCAGCTTTCGTGTGGGTGCAATCGCTGGACGTTTCCAATTTGGCAGCCGGGCTCTGCGAGAGAGAGATACACAGTGTTGCCCCATTACCAAGCAAAGCTTTTGGGGAAAGCGAATGTCTGTGTGGCAGCGAATGCAGTTCCAAGGGACAGTGAAAACCAGCTACAGCATTCCGTGCTGGCAGCTTCTGTGTGGGCGCAATCGCTGGACGTTTCCAATTTGGCAGCCGGGCTCTGCGAGAGAGAGATACACAGTGTTGCCCCTTTACGAACCAAAGCTTTTGGGGAAAGCGAATGTCTGTGTGGCAGCGAATGCAGTTCCAAGGGACAGTGAAAACCAGCTACAGCATTCCGTGCTGGCAGCTTTCGTGTGGGCGCAATCGCTGGACGTTTCCAATTTGGCAGCCGGGCTCTGCGAGAGAGAGATACACAGTGTTGCCCCTTTACGAACCAAAGCTTTTGGGGAAAGCGAATGTCTGTGTGGCAGCGAATGCAGTTCCAAGGGACAGTGAAAACCAGCTACAGCATTCCGTGCTGGCAGCTTCCGTGTGGGAGCAATCGCTGGACGTTTCGAATTTGGCAGCCGGGCTCAGCGAGAGCGAGATACACAGTGTTGCCCCTTTACGAACCAAAGCTTTTGGGGAAAGCGAATGTCTGTGTGGCAGCGAATGCAGTTCCAAGGGACAGTGAAAACCAGCTACAGCATTCCGTGCTGGCAGCTTTCGTGTGGGCGCAATCGCTGGACGTTTCGAATTTGGCAGCCGGGCTCTGCGAGAGAGAGATACACAGTGTTGCCCCTTTACCAAGCAAAGCTTTTGAGGAAAGCGAATGTCTGTGTGGCAGCGAATGCAGTTCCAAGGGACAGTGAAAACCAGCTACAGCATTCCGTGCTGGCAGCTTTCGTGTGGGCGCAATCGCTGGACGTTTCGAATTTGGCAGCCGGGCTCTGCGAGAGCGAGATACACAGTGTTGCCCCTTTACCAAGCAAAGCTTTTGGGGAAAGCGAATGTCTGTGTGGCAGCGAATGCAGTTCCAAGGGACAGTGAAAACCAGCTATAGCATTCCGTGCTGGCAGCTTTCGTGTGGGCGCAATCGCTGGACGTTTCCAATTTGGCAGCCGGGCTCTGCGAGAGCGAGATACACAGTGTTGCCCCTTTACGAACCAAAGCTTTTGGGGAAAGCGAATGTCTGTGTGGCAGCGAATGCAGTTCCAAGGGACAGTGAAAACCAGCTACAGCATTCCGTGCTGGCAGCTTTCGTGTGGGCGCAATCGCTGGACGTTTCCAATTTGGCAGCCGGGCTCTGCGAGAGAGAGATACACAGTATTGCCCCTTTACGAACCAAAGCTTTTGGGGAAAGCGAATGTCTGTGTGGCAGCGAATGCAGTTCCAAGGGACAGTGAAAACCAGCTACAGCATTCTGTGCTGGCAGCTTTCGTGTGGGCGCAATCGCTGGACGTTTCCAATTTGGCAGCCGGGCTCTGCGAGAGAGAGATACACAGTGTTGCCCCTTTACGAACCAAAGCTTTTGGGGAAAGCGAATGTCTCTGTGGCAGCGAATGCAGTTCCAAGGGACAGTGAAAAACAGCTACAGCATTCCGTGCTGGCAGCTTTCGTGTGGGCGCAATCGCTGGACGTTTCCAATTTGGCAGCCGGGCTCTGCGAGAGAGAGATACACAGTGTTGCCCCTTTACGAACCAAAGCTTTTGGGGAAAGCGAATGTCTGTGTGGCAGCGAATGTAGTTCCAAGGGACAGTGAAAACCAGCTACAGCATTCCGTGCTGGCAGCTTCCGTGTGGGCGCAATCGCTGGACGTTTCGAATTTGGCAGCCGGGCTCTGCGAGAGCGAGACACAGAGTGTTGCCCCTTTACGAACCCAAACTTTTGGGGAAAGCGAATGTCTGTGTGGCAGCGAATGCAGTTCCAAGGGACAGTGAAAACCAGCTACAGCATTCCGTGCTGGCAGCTTCCGTGTGGGCGCAATCGCTGGACGTTTCCAATTTGGCAGCCGGGCTCTGCGAGAGAGAGATACACAGTGTTGCCCCTTTACGAACCCAAGCATTTGGGGAAAGCGAATGTCTGTGTGGCAGCGAATGCAGTTCCAAGGGACAGTGAAAACCAGCTACAGCATTCCGTGCTGGCAGCTTTCGTGTGGGCGCAATCGCTGGACGTTTCCAATTTGGCAGCCGGGCTCTGCGAGAGAGAGATACACAGTGTTGCCCCTTTACGAACCCAAGCTTTTGGGGAAAGCGAATGTCTGTGTGGCAGCGAATGCAGTTCCAAGGGACAGTGAAAACCAGCTACAGCATTCTGTGCTGGCAGCTTTCGTGTGGGCGCAATCGCTGGACGTTTCCAATTTGGCAGCCGGGCTCTGCGAGAGAGAGATACACAGTGTTGCCCCTTTACGAACCAAAGCTTTTGGGGAAAGCGAATGTCTGTGTGGCAGCGAATGCAGTTCCAAGGGACAGTGAAAACCAGCTACAGCATTCCGTGCTGGCAACTTTCGTGTGGGCGCAATCGCTGGACGTTTCCAATTTGGCAGCCGGGCTCTGCGAGAGAGAGATACACAGTGTTGCCCCTTTACGAACCAAAGCTTTTGGGGAAAGCGAATGTCTGTGTGGCAGCGAATGCAGTTCCAAGGGACAGTGAAAACCAGCTACAGCATTCCTTGCTGGCATCTTTCGTGTGGGTTCAATCGCTAGACGTTTCGAATTTGGCAGCCGGGCTCTGCGAGAGCGAGATACACAGTGTTGCCCCTTTACGAACCCAAGCTTTTGGGGAAAGTGAATGTCTGTGTGGCAGCGAATGCAGTTCCAAGGGACAGTGAAAACCAGCTACAGCATTCCGTGCTGGCAGCTTTCGTGTGGGCGCAATCGCTGGACGTTTCCAATTTGGCAGCCGGGCTCTGCGAGAGAGAGATACACAGTGTTGCCCCTTTACGAACCAAAGCTTTTGGGGAAAGCGAATGTCTGTGTGGCAGCGAATGCAGTTCCAAGGGACAGTGAAAACCAGCTACAGCATTCTGTGCTGGCAGCTTTCGTGTGGGCGCAATCGCTGGACGTTTCCAATTTGGCAGCCGGGCTCTGCGAGAGAGAGATACACAGTGTTGCCCCTTTACGAACCAAAGCTTTTGGGGAAAGCGAATGTCTGTGTGGCAGCGAATGCAGTTCCAAGGGACAGTGAAAACCAGCTACAGCATTCCGTGCTGGCAGCTTTCGTGTGGGTTCAATCGCTGGACGTTTCCAATTTGGCAGCCGGGCTCTGCGAGAGCGAGATACACAGTGTTGCCCCTTTACGAACCAAAGCTTTTGGGGAAAGCGAATGTCTGTGTGGCAGCGAATGCAGTTCCAAGGGACAGTGAAAACCAGCTACAGCATTCCATGCTGGCAGCTTTCGTGTGGGCGCAATCGCTGGACGTTTCCAATTTGGCAGCCGGGCTCTGCGAGAGAGAGATACACAGTGTTGCCCCTTTACGAACCAAAGCTTTTGGGGAAAGCGAATGTCTGTGTGGCAGCGAATGCAGTTCCAAGGGACAGTGAAAACCAGCTACAGCATTCCGTGCTGGCAGCTTTCGTGTGGGCGCAATCGCTGGACGTTTCCAATTTGGCAGCCGGGCTCTGCGAGAGAGAGATACACAGTGTTGCCCCTTTACGAACCAAAGCTTTTGGGGAAAGTGAATGTCTGTGTGGCAGCGAATGCAGTTCCAAGGGACAGTGAAAACCAGCTACAGCATTCCGTGCTGGCAGCTTTCGTGTGGGTTCAATCGCTGGACGTTTCCAATTTGGCAGCCGGGCTCTGCGAGAGCGAGATACACAGTGTTGCCCCTTTACGAACCAAAGCTTTTGGGGAAAGCGAATGTCTGTGTGGCAGCGAATGCAGTTCCAAGGGACAGTGAAAACCAGCTACAGCATTCCATGCTGGCAGCTTTCGTGTGGGTGCAATCGCTGGACGTTTCCAATTTGGCAGCCGGGCTCTGCGAGAGAGAGATACACAGTGTTGCCCCATTACCAAGCAAAGCTTTTGGGGAAAGCGAATGTCTGTGTGGCAGCGAATGCAGTTCCAAGGGACAGTGAAAACCAGCTACAGCATTCCGTGCTGGCAGCTTCTGTGTGGGCGCAATCGCTGGACGTTTCCAATTTGGCAGCCGGGCTCTGCGAGAGAGAGATACACAGTGTTGCCCCTTTACGAACCAAAGCTTTTGGGGAAAGCGAATGTCTGTGTGGCAGCGAATGCAGTTCCAAGGGACAGTGAAAACCAGCTACAGCATTCCGTGCTGGCAGCTTTCGTGTGGGCGCAATCGCTGGACGTTTCCAATTTGGCAGCCGGGCTCTGCGAGAGAGAGATACACAGTGTTGCCCCTTTACGAACCAAAGCTTTTGGGGAAAGCGAATGTCTGTGTGGCAGCGAATGCAGTTCCAAGGGACAGTGAAAACCAGCTACAGCATTCCGTGCTGGCAGCTTCCGTGTGGGAGCAATCGCTGGACGTTTCGAATTTGGCAGCCGGGCTCTGCGAGAGCGAGATACACAGTGTTGCCCCTTTACGAACCCAAGCTTTTGGGGAAAGCGAATGTCTGTGTGGCAGCGAATGCAGTTCCAAGGGACAGTGAAAACCAGCTACAGCATTCTGTGCTGGCAGCTTTCGTGTGGGCGCAATCGCTGGACGTTTCCAATTTGGCAGCCGGGCTCTGCGAGAGAGAGATACACAGTGTTGCCCCTTTACGAACCAAAGCTTTTGGGGAAAGCGAATGTCTGTGTGGCAGCGAATGCAGTTCCAAGGGACAGTGAAAACCAGCTACAGCATTCCGTGCTGGCAGCTTTCGTGTGGGCGCAATCGCTGGACGTTTCGAATTTGGCAGCCGGGCTCTGCGAGAGAGAGATACACAGTGTTGCCCCTTTACCAAGCAAAGCTTTTGAGGAAAGCGAATGTCTGTGTGGCAGCGAATGCAGTTCCAAGGGACAGTGAAAACCAGCTACAGCATTCCGTGCTGGCAGCTTTCGTGTGGGCGCAATCGCTGGACGTTTCGAATTTGGCAGCCGGGCTCTGCGAGAGCGAGATACACAGTGTTGCCCCTTTACCAAGCAAAGCTTTTGGGGAAAGCGAATGTCTGTGTGGCAGCGAATGCAGTTCCAAGGGACAGTGAAAACCAGCTATAGCATTCCGTGCTGGCAGCTTTCGTGTGGGCGCAATCGCTGGACGTTTCCAATTTGGCAGCCGGGCTCTGCGAGAGCGAGATACACAGTGTTGCCCCTTTACGAACCAAAGCTTTTGGGGAAAGCGAATGTCTGTGTGGCAGCGAATGCAGTTCCAAGGGACAGTGAAAACCAGCTACAGCATTCCGTGCTGGCAGCTTTCGTGTGGGCGCAATCGCTGGACGTTTCCAATTTGGCAGCCGGGCTCTGCGAGAGAGAGATACACAGTATTGCCCCTTTACGAACCAAAGCTTTTGGGGAAAGCGAATGTCTGTGTGGCAGCGAATGCAGTTCCAAGGGACAGTGAAAACCAGCTACAGCATTCTGTGCTGGCAGCTTTCGTGTGGGCGCAATCGCTGGACGTTTCCAATTTGGCAGCCGGGCTCTGCGAGAGACAGATACACAGTGTTGCCCCTTTACGAACCAAAGCTTTTGGGGAAAGCGAATGTCTGTGTGGCAGCGAATGCAGTTCCAAGGGACAGTGAAAACCAGCTACAGCATTCCGTGCTGGCAGCTTTCGTGTGGGCGCAATCGCTGGACGTTTCCAATTTGGCAGCCGGGCTCTGCGAGAGAGAGATACACAGTGTTGCCCCTTTACGAACCAAAGCTTTTGGGGAAAGCGAATGTCTGTGTGGCAGCGAATGCAGTTCCAAGGGACAGTGAAAACCAGCTACAGCATTCCGTGCTGGCAGCTTTCGTGTGTGCCCAATCGCTGGAGGTTTCCAATTTGGCATCCGGGCTCTGCGAGAGAGAGATACACAGTGTTGCCCCTTTACGAACCAAAGCTTTTGGGGAAAGCGAATGTCTGTGTGGCAGCGAATGCAGTTCCAAGGGACAGTGAAAACCAGCTACAGCATTCCGTGCTGGCAGCTTCCGTGTGGGCGCAATCGCTGGACGTTTCCAATTTGGCAGCCGGGCTCTGCGAGAGAGAGATACACAGTGTTGCCCCTTTACGAACCAAAGCTTTTGGGGAAAGCGAATGTCTGTGTGGCAGCGAATGCAGTTCCAAGGGACAGTGAAAACCAGCTACAGCATTCTGTGCTGGCAGCTTTCGTGTGGGCGCAATCACTGGACGTTTCCAATTTGGCAGCCGCGCTCTGCGAGAGAGAGATACACAGTGTTGCCCCTTTACGAACCAAAGCTTTTGGGGAAAGCGAATGTCTGTGTGGCAGCGAATGCAGTTCCAAGGGACAGTGAAAACCAGCTACAGCATTCCGTGCTGGCAGCTTTCGTGTGGGCGCAATCGCTGGACGTTTCCAATTTGGCAGCCGGGCTCTGCGAGAGAGAGATACACAGTGTTGCCCCTTTACGAACCAAAGCTTTTGGGGAAAGCGAATGTCTGTGTGGCAGCGAATGCAGTTCCAAGGGACAGTGAAAACTAGCTACAGCATTCCGTGCTGGCAGCTTTCGTGTGGGCGCAATCGCTGGACGTTTCCAATTTGGCAGCCGGGCTCTGCGAGAGCGAGATACACAGTGTTGCCCCTTTACGAACCCAAGCTTTTGGGGAAAGCGAATGTCTGTGTGGCAGCGAATGCAGTTCCAAGGGACAGTGAAAACCAGCTACAGCATTCCGTGCTGGCAGCTTTCGTGTGGGCGCAATCGCTGGACGTTTCCAATTTGGCAGCCGGGCTCTGCGAGAGAGAGATACACAGTGTTGCCCCTTTACGAACCAAAGCTTTTGGGGAAAGCGAATGTCTGTGTGGCAGCGAATGCAGTTCCAAGGGACAGTGAAAACCAGCTACAGCATTCTGTGCTGGCAGCTTTCGTGTGGGCGCAATCGCTGGACGTTTCCAATTTGGCAGCCGGGCTCTGCGAGAGAGAGATACACAGTGTTGCCCCTTTACCAAGCAAAGCTTTTGGGGAAAGCGAATGTCTGTGTGGCAGCGAATGCAGTTCCAAGGGACAGTGAAAACCAGCTACAGCATTCTGTGCTGGCAGCTTTCGTGTGGGCGCAATCGCTGGACGTTTCCAATTTGGCAGCCGGGCTCTGCGAGAGAGAGATACACAGTGTTGCCCCTTTACGAACCAAAGCTTTTGGGGAAAGCGAATGTCTGTGTGGCAGCGAATGCAGTTCCAAGGGACAGTGAAAACCAGCTACAGCATTCCGTGCTGGCAGCTTCCGTGTGGGCGCAATCGCTGGACGTTTCCAATTTGGCCGCCGGGCTCTGCGAGAGCGAGACACAGAGTGTTGCCCCTTTACGAACCCAAACTTTTGGGGAAAGCGAATGTCTGTGTGGCAGCGAATGCAGTTCCAAGGGACAGTGAAAACCAGCTACAGCATTCCGTGCTGGCAGCTTCCGTGTGGGCGCAATCGCTGGACGTTTCCAATTTGGCAGCCGGGCTCTGCGAGAGAGAGATACACAGTGTTGCCCCTTTACCAAGCAAAGCTTTTGGGGAAAGCGAATGTCTGTGTGGCAGCGAATGCAGTTCCAAGGGACAGTGAAAACCAGCTACAGCATTCTGTGCTGGCAGCTTTCGTGTGGGCGCAATCGCTGGACGTTTCCAATTTGGCAGCCGGGCTCTGCGAGAGAGAGATACACAGTGTTGCCCCTTTACGAACCAAAGCTTTTGGGGAAAGCGAATGTCTGTGTGGCAGCGAATGCAGTTCCAAGGGACAGTGAAAACCAGCTACAGCATTCCGTGCTGGCAGCTTCCGTGTGGGCGCAATCGCTGGACGTTTCCAATTTGGCCGCCGGGCTCTGCGAGAGCGAGATACACAGTGTTGCCCCTTTACGAACCAAAGCTTTTGGGGAAAGCGAATGTCTGTGTGGCAGCGAATGCAGTTCCAAGGGACAGTGAAAACCAGCTACAGCATTCCGTGCTGGCAGCTTCCGTGTGGGCGCAATCGCTGGACGTTTCCAATTTGGCAGCCGGGCTCTGCGAGAGAGAGATACACAGTGTTGCCCCTTTACGAACCAAAGCTTTTGGGGAAAGCGAATGTCTGTGTGGCAGCGAATGCAGTTCCAAGGGACAGTGAAAACCAGCTACAGCATTCTGTGCTGGCAGCTTTCGTGTGGGCGCAATCACTGGACGTTTCCAATTTGGCAGCCGCGCTCTGCGAGAGAGAGATACACAGTGTTGCCCCTTTACGAACCAAAGCTTTTGGGGAAAGCGAATGTCTGTGTGGCAGCGAATGCAGTTCCAAGGGACAGTGAAAACCAGCTACAGCATTCCGTGCTGGCAGCTTCCGTGTGGGCGCAATCGCTGGACGTTTCCAATTTGGCAGCCGGGCTCTGCGAGAGAGAGATACACAGTGTTGCCCCTTTACGAACCAAAGCTTTTGGGGAAAGCGAATGTCTGTGTGGCAGCGAATGCAGTTCCAAGGGACAGTGAAAACCAGCTACAGCATTCCGTGCTGGCAGCTTTCGTGTGGGCGCAATCGCTGGACGTTTCCAATTTGGCAGCCGGGCTCTGCGAGAGAGAGATACACAGTGTTGCCCCTTTACGAACCAAAGCTTTTGGGGAAAGCGAATGTCTGTGTGGCAGCGAATGCAGTTCCAAGGGACAGTGAAAACTAGCTACAGCATTCCGTGCTGGCAGCTTTCGTGTGGGCGCAATCGCTGGACGTTTCCAATTTGGCAGCCGGGCTCTGCGAGAGCGAGATACACAGTGTTGCCCCTTTACGAACCCAAGCTTTTGGGGAAAGCGAATGTCTGTGTGGCAGCGAATGCAGTTCCAAGGGACAGTGAAAACCAGCTACAGCATTCCGTGCTGGCAGCTTTCGTGTGGGCGCAATCGCTGGACGTTTCCAATTTGGCAGCCGGGCTCTGCGAGAGAGAGATACACAGTGTTGCCCCTTTACGAACCAAAGCTTTCAGGGAAAGCGAATGTCTGTGTGGCAGCGAATGCAGTTCCAAGGGACAGTGAAAACCAGCTACAGCATTCTGTGCTGGCAGCTTTCGTGTGGGCGCAATCACTGGACGTTTCCAATTTGGCAGCCGCGCTCTGCGAGAGAGAGATACACAGTGTTGCCCCTTTACGAACCAAAGCTTTTGGGGAAAGCGAATGTCTGTGTGGCAGCGAATGCAGTTCCAAGGGACAGTGAAAACCAGCTACAGCATTCCGTGCTGGCAGCTTCCGTGTGGGCGCAATCGCTGGACGTTTCCAATTTGGCAGCCGGGCTCTGCGAGAGAGAGATACACAGTGTTGCCCCTTTACGAACCAAAGCTTTTGGGGAAAGCGAATGTCTGTGTGGCAGCGAATGCAGTTCCAAGGGACAGTGAAAACCAGCTACAGCATTCCGTGCTGGCAGCTTTCGTGTGGGCGCAATCGCTGGACGTTTCCAATTTGGCAGCCGGGCTCTGCGAGAGAGAGATACACAGTGTTGCCCCTTTACGAACCAAAGCTTTTGGGGAAAGCGAATGTCTGTGTGGCAGCGAATGCAGTTCCAAGGGACAGTGAAAACTAGCTACAGCATTCCGTGCTGGCAGCTTTCGTGTGGGCGCAATCGCTGGACGTTTCCAATTTGGCAGCCGGGCTCTGCGAGAGCGAGATACACAGTGTTGCCCCTTTACGAACCCAAGCTTTTGGGGAAAGCGAATGTCTGTGTGGCAGCGAATGCAGTTCCAAGGGACAGTGAAAACCAGCTACAGCATTCCGTGCTGGCAGCTTTCGTGTGGGCGCAATCGCTGGACGTTTCCAATTTGGCAGCCGGGCTCTGCGAGAGAGAGATACACAGTGTTGCCCCTTTACGAACCAAAGCTTTTGGGGAAAGCGAATGTCTGTGTGGCAGCGAATGCAGTTCCAAGGGACAGTGAAAACCAGCTACAGCATTCTGTGCTGGCAGCTTTCGTGTGGGCGCAATCGCTGGACGTTTCCAATTTGGCAGCCGGGCTCTGCGAGAGAGAGATACACAGTGTTGCCCCTTTACCAAGCAAAGCTTTTGGGGAAAGCGAATGTCTGTGTGGCAGCGAATGCAGTTCCAAGGGACAGTGAAAACCAGCTACAGCATTCTGTGCTGGCAGCTTTCGTGTGGGCGCAATCGCTGGACGTTTCCAATTTGGCAGCCGGGCTCTGCGAGAGAGAGATACACAGTGTTGCCCCTTTACGAACCAAAGCTTTTGGGGAAAGCGAATGTCTGTGTGGCAGCGAATGCAGTTCCAAGGGACAGTGAAAACCAGCTACAGCATTCCGTGCTGGCAGCTTCCGTGTGGGCGCAATCGCTGGACGTTTCCAATTTGGCCGCCGGGCTCTGCGAGAGCGAGACACAGAGTGTTGCCCCTTTACGAACCCAAACTTTTGGGGAAAGCGAATGTCTGTGTGGCAGCGAATGCAGTTCCAAGGGACAGTGAAAACCAGCTACAGCATTCCGTGCTGGCAGCTTCCGTGTGGGCGCAATCGCTGGACGTTTCCAATTTGGCAGCCGGGCTCTGCGAGAGAGAGATACACAGTGTTGCCCCTTTACGAACCAAAGCTTTTGGGGAAAGCGAATGTCTGTGTGGCAGCGAATGCAGTTCCAAGGGACAGTGAAAACCAGCTACAGCATTCCGTGCTGGCAGCTTTCGTGTGGGCGCAATCGCTGGACGTTTCCAATTTGGCAGCCGGGCTCTGCGAGAGAGAGATACACAGTGTTGCCCCTTTACGAACCAAAGCTTTTGGGGAAAGCGAATGTCTGTGTGGCAGCGAATGCAGTTCCAAGGGACAGTGAAAACCAGCTACAGCATTCTGTGCTGGCAGCTTTCGTGTGGGCGCAATCGCTGGACGTTTCCAATTTGGCAGCCGGGCTCTGCGAGAGAGAGATACACAGTGTTGCCCCTTTACGAACCAAAGCTTTTGGGGAAAGCGAATGTCTGTGTGGCAGCGAATGCAGTTCCAAGGGACAGTGAAAACCAGCTACAGCATTCCGTGCTGGCAGCTTCCGTGTGGGCGCAATCGCTGGACGTTTCCAATTTGGCAGCCGGGCTCTGCGAGAGCGAGATACAGAGTGTTGCCCCTTTACGAACCCAAACTTTTGGGGAAAGCGAATGTCTGTGTGGCAGCGAATGCAGTTCCAAGGGACAGTGAAAACCAGCTACAGCATTCTGTGCTGGCAGCTTTCGTGTGGGCGCAATCGCTGGACGTTTCCAATTTGGCAGCCGGGCTCTGCGAGAGAGAGATACACAGTGTTGCCCCTTTACGAACCAAAGCTTTTGGGGAAAGCGAATGTCTGTGTGGCAGCGAATGCAGTTCCAAGGGACAGTGAAAACCAGCTACAGCATTCCGTGCTGGCAGCTTCCGTGTGGGCGCAATCGCTGGACGTTTCCAATTTGGCAGCCGGGCTCTGCGAGAGCGAGATACAGAGTGTTGCCCCTTTACGAACCCAAACTTTTGGGGAAAGCGAATGTCTGTGTGGCAGCGAATGCAGTTCCAAGGGACAGTGAAAACCAGCTACAGCATTCCGTGCTGGCAGCTTCCGTGTGGGCGCAATCGCTGGACGTTTCCAATTTGGCAGCCGGGCTCTGCGAGAGAGAGATACACAGTGTTGCCCCTTTACGAACCCAAGCTTTTGGGGAAAGCGAATGTCTGTGTGGCAGCGAATGCAGTTCCAAGGGACAGTGAAAACCAGCTACAGCATTCCGTGCTGGCAGCTTTCGTGTGGGCGCAATCGCTGGACGTTTCCAATTTGGCAGCCGGGCTCTGCGAGAGAGAGATACACAGTGTTGCCCCTTTACGAACCAAAGCTTTTGGGGAAAGCGAATGTCTGTGTGGCAGCGAATGCAGTTCCAAGGGACAGTGAAAACCAGCTACAGCATTCCGTGCTGGCAGCTTTCGTGTGGGTTCAATCGCTAGACGTTTCGAATTTGGCAGCCGGGCTCTGCGAGAGCGAGATACACAGTGTTGCCCCGTTACGAACCAAAGCTTTTGGGGAAAGCGAATGTCTGTGTGGCAGCGAATGCAGTTCCAAGGGACAGTGAAAACCAGCTACAGCATTCCGTGCTGGCAGCTTTCGTGTGGGCGCAATCGCTGGACGTTTCCAATTTGGCAGCCGGGCTCTGCGAGAGAGAGATACACAGTGTTGCCCCTTTACGAACCAAAGCTTTTGGGGAAAGCGAATGTCTGTGTGGCAGCGAATGCAGTTCCAAGGGACAGTGAAAACCAGCTACAGCATTCCATGCTGGCAGCTTTCGTGTGGGCGCAATCGCTGGACGTTTCGAATTTGGCAGCCGGGCTCTGCGAGAGAGAGATACACAGTGTTGCCCCTTTACGAACCAAAGCTTTTGGGGAAAGCGAATGTCTGTGTGGCAGCGAATGCAGTTCCAAGGGACAGTGAAAACCAGCTACAGCATTCCGTGCTGGCAGCTTCCGTGTGGGCGCAATCGCTGGACGTTTCCAATTTGGCAGCCGGGCTCTGCGAGAGAGAGATACACAGTGTTGCCCCTTTACGAACCAAAGCTTTTGGGGAAAGCGAATGTCTGTGTGGCAGCGAATGCAGTTCCAAGGGACAGTGAAAACCAGCTACAGCATTCCGTGCTGGCAGCTTTCGTGTGGGCGCAATCGCTGGACGTTTCCAATTTGGCAGCCGGGCTCTGCGAGAGAGAGATACACAGTGTTGCCCCTTTACGAACCCAAGCTTTTGGGGAAAGCGAATGTCTGTGTGGCAGCGAATGCAGTTCCAAGGGACAGTGAAAACCAGCTACAGCATTCCGTGCTGGCAGCTTTCGTGTGGGCGCAATCGCTGGACGTTTCGAATTTGGCAGCCGGGCTCTGCGAGAGAGAGATACACAGTGTTGCCCCGTTACGAACCAAAGCTTTTGGGGAAAGCGAATGTCTGTGTGGCAGCGAATGCAGTTCCAAGGGACAGTGAAAACCAGCTACAGCATTCCGTGCTGGCAGCTTTCGTGTGGGTTCAATCGCTAGACGTTTCGAATTTGGCAGCCGGGCTCTGCGAGAGAGAGATACACAGTGTTGCCCCTTTACGAACCAAAGCTTTTGGGGAAAGCGAATGTCTGTGTGGCAGCGAATGCAGTTCCAAGGGACAGTGAAAACCAGCTACAGCATTCCGTGCTGGCAGCTTTCGTGTGGGCGCAATCGCTGGACGTTTCCAATTTGGCAGCCGGGCTCTGCGAGAGAGAGATACACAGTGTTGCCCCTTTACGAACCCAAGCTTTTGGGGAAAGCGAATGTCTGTGTGGCAGCGAATGCAGTTCCAAGGGACAGTGAAAACCAGCTACAGCATTCTGTGCTGGCAGCTTTCGTGTGGGCGCAATCGCTGGACGTTTCGAATTTGGCAGCCGGGCTCTGCGAGAGCGAGATACACAGTGTTGCCCCTTTACGAACCCAAGCTTTTGGGGAAAGCGAATGTCTGTGTGGCAGCGAATGCAGTTCCAAGGGACAGTGAAAACCAGCTACAGCATTCCGTGCTGGCAGCTTTCGTGTGGGTTCAATCGCTGGACGTTTCCAATTTGGCAGCCGGGCTCTGCGAGAGAGAGATACACAGTGTTGCCCCTTTACGAACCAAAGCTTTTGGGGAAAGCGAATGTCTGTGTGGCAGCGAATGCAGTTCCAAGGGACAGTGAAAACCAGCTACAGCATTCCGTGCTGGCAGCTTCCGTGTGGGCGCAATCGCTGGACGTTTCCAATTTGGCAGCCGGGCTCTGCGAGAGAGAGATACACAGTGTTGCCCCTTTACGAACCAAAGCTTTTGGGGAAAGCGAATGTCTGTGTGGCAGCGAATGCAGTTCCAAGGGACAGTGAAAACCAGCTACAGCATTCCGTGCTGGCAGCTTTCGTGTGGGCGCAATCGCTGGACGTTTCCAATTTGGCAGCCGGGCTCTGCGAGAGAGAGATACACAGTGTTGCCCCTTTACGAACCAAAGCTTTTGGGGAAAGCGAATGTCTGTGTGGCAGCGAATGCAGTTCCAAGGGACAGTGAAAACTAGCTACAGCATTCCGTGCTGGCAGCTTTCGTGTGGGCGCAATCGCTGGACGTTTCCAATTTGGCAGCCGGGCTCTGCGAGAGCGAGATACACAGTGTTGCCCCTTTACGAACCCAAGCTTTTGGGGAAAGCGAATGTCTGTGTGGCAGCGAATGCAGTTCCAAGGGACAGTGAAAACCAGCTACAGCATTCTGTGCTGGCAGCTTTCGTGTGGGCGCAATCACTGGACGTTTCCAATTTGGCAGCCGCGCTCTGCGAGAGAGAGATACACAGTGTTGCCCCTTTACGAACCAAAGCTTTTGGGGAAAGCGAATGTCTGTGTGGCAGCGAATGCAGTTCCAAGGGACAGTGAAATCCAGCTACAGCATTCCGTGCTGGCAGCTTCCGTGTGGGCGCAATCGCTGGACGTTTCCAATTTGGCAGCCGGGCTCTGCGAGAGAGAGATACACAGTGTTGCCCCTTTACGAACCAAAGCTTTTGGGGAAAGCGAATGTCTGTGTGGCAGCGAATGCAGTTCCAAGGGACAGTGAAAACCAGCTACAGCATTCCGTGCTGGCAGCTTTCGTGTGGGCGCAATCGCTGGACGTTTCCAATTTGGCAGCCGGGCTCTGCGAGAGAGAGATACACAGTGTTGCCCCTTTACGAACCAAAGCTTTTGGGGAAAGCGAATGTCTGTGTGGCAGCGAATGCAGTTCCAAGGGACAGTGAAAACTAGCTACAGCATTCCGTGCTGGCAGCTTTCGTGTGGGCGCAATCGCTGGACGTTTCCAATTTGGCAGCCGGGCTCTGCGAGAGCGAGATACACAGTGTTGCCCCTTTACGAACCCAAGCTTTTGGGGAAAGCGAATGTCTGTGTGGCAGCGAATGCAGTTCCAAGGGACAGTGAAAACCAGCTACAGCATTCCGTGCTGGCAGCTTTCGTGTGGGCGCAATCGCTGGACGTTTCCAATTTGGCAGCCGGGCTCTGCGAGAGAGAGATACACAGTGTTGCCCCTTTACGAACCAAAGCTTTTGGGGAAAGCGAATGTCTGTGTGGCAGCGAATGCAGTTCCAAGGGACAGTGAAAACCAGCTACAGCATTCTGTGCTGGCAGCTTTCGTGTGGGCGCAATCGCTGGACGTTTCCAATTTGGCAGCCGGGCTCTGCGAGAGAGAGATACACAGTGTTGCCCCTTTACCAAGCAAAGCTTTTGGGGAAAGCGAATGTCTGTGTGGCAGCGAATGCAGTTCCAAGGGACAGTGAAAACCAGCTACAGCATTCTGTGCTGGCAGCTTTCGTGTGGGCGCAATCGCTGGACGTTTCCAATTTGGCAGCCGGGCTCTGCGAGAGAGAGATACACAGTGTTGCCCCTTTACGAACCAAAGCTTTTGGGGAAAGCGAATGTCTGTGTGGCAGCGAATGCAGTTCCAAGGGACAGTGAAAACCAGCTACAGCATTCCGTGCTGGCAGCTTCCGTGTGGGCGCAATCGCTGGACGTTTCCAATTTGGCCGCCGGGCTCTGCGAGAGCGAGACACAGAGTGTTGCCCCTTTACGAACCCAAACTTTTGGGGAAAGCGAATGTCTGTGTGGCAGCGAATGCAGTTCCAAGGGACAGTGAAAACCAGCTACAGCATTCCGTGCTGGCAGCTTCCGTGTGGGCGCAATCGCTGGACGTTTCCAATTTGGCAGCCGGGCTCTGCGAGAGAGAGATACACAGTGTTGCCCCTTTACCAAGCAAAGCTTTTGGGGAAAGCGAATGTCTGTGTGGCAGCGAATGCAGTTCCAAGGGACAGTGAAAACCAGCTACAGCATTCCGTGCTGGCAGCTTTCGTGTGGGCGCAATCGCTGGACGTTTCCAATTTGGCAGCCGGGCTCTGCGAGAGAGAGATACACAGTGTTGCCCCTTTACCAAGCAAAGCTTTTGGGGAAAGCGAATGTCTGTGTGGCAGCGAATGCAGTTCCAAGGGACAGTGAAAACCAGCTACAGCATTCCGTGCTGGCAGCTTTCGTGTGGGCGCAATCGCTGGACGTTTCCAATTTGGCAGCCGGGCTCTGCGAGAGAGAGATACACAGTATTGCCCCTTTACGAACCAAAGCTTTTGGGGAAAGCGAATGTCTGTGTGGCAGCGAATGCAGTTCCAAGGGACAGTGAAAACCAGCTACAGCATTCTGTGCTGGCAGCTTTCGTGTGGGCGCAATCGCTGGACGTTTCCAATTTGGCAGCCGGGCTCTGCGAGAGACAGATACACAGTGTTGCCCCTTTACGAACCAAAGCTTTTGGGGAAAGCGAATGTCTGTGTGGCAGCGAATGCAGTTCCAAGGGACAGTGAAAACCAGCTACAGCATTCCGTGCTGGCAGCTTTCGTGTGGGCGCAATCGCTGGACGTTTCCAATTTGGCAGCCGGGCTCTGCGAGAGAGAGATACACAGTGTTGCCCCTTTACGAACCAAAGCTTTTGGGGAAAGCGAATGTCTGTGTGGCAGCGAATGCAGTTCCAAGGGACAGTGAAAACCAGCTACAGCATTCCGTGCTGGCAGCTTCCGTGTGGGCGCAATCGCTGGACGTTTCCAATTTGGCAGCCGGGCTCTGCGAGAGCGAGATACACAGTGTTGCCCCTTTACCAAGCAAAGCTTTTGGGGAAAGCGAATGTCTGTGTGGCAGCGAATGCAGTTCCAAGGGACAGTGAAAACCAGCTACAGCATTCCGTGCTGGCAGCTTTCGTGTGGGCGCAATCGCTGGACGTTTCCAATTTGGCAGCCGGGCTCTGCGAGAGAGAGATACACAGTATTGCCCCTTTACGAACCAAAGCTTTTGGGGAAAGCGAATGTCTGTGTGGCAGCGAATGCAGTTCCAAGGGACAGTGAAAACCAGCTACAGCATTCTGTGCTGGCAGCTTTCGTGTGGGCGCAATCGCTGGACGTTTCCAATTTGGCAGCCGGGCTCTGCGAGAGACAGATACACAGTGTTGCCCCTTTACGAACCAAAGCTTTTGGGGAAAGCGAATGTCTGTGTGGCAGCGAATGCAGTTCCAAGGGACAGTGAAAACCAGCTACAGCATTCCGTGCTGGCAGCTTTCGTGTGGGCGCAATCGCTGGACGTTTCCAATTTGGCAGCCGGGCTCTGCGAGAGAGAGATACACAGTGTTGCCCCTTTACGAACCAAAGCTTTTGGGGAAAGCGAATGTCTGTGTGGCAGCGAATGCAGTTCCAAGGGACAGTGAAAACCAGCTACAGCATTCCGTGCTGGCAGCTTTCGTGTGTGCCCAATCGCTGGAGGTTTCCAATTTGGCATCCGGGCTCTGCGAGAGAGAGATACATAGTGTTGCCCCTTTACGAACCAAAGCTTTTGGGGAAAGCGAATGTCTGTGTGGCAGCGAATGCAGTTCCAAGGGACAGTGAAAACCAGCTACAGCATTCCGTGCTGGCAGCTTCCGTGTGGGCGCAATCGCTGGACGTTTCCAATTTGGCAGCCGGGCTCTGCGAGAGAGAGATACACAGTGTTGCCCCTTTACGAACCAAAGCTTTTGGGGAAAGCAAATGTCTGTGTGGCAGCGAATGCAGTTCCAAGGGACAGTGAAAACCAGCTACAGCATTCCGTGCTGGCAGCTTCCGTGTGGGCGCAATCGCTGGACGTTTCCAATTTGGCAGCCGGGCTCTGCGAGAGAGAGATACACAGTGTTGCCCCTTTACGAACCAAAGCTTTTGGGGAAAGCGAATGTCTGTGTGGCAGCGAATGCAGTTCCAAGGGACAGTGAAAACCAGCTACAGCATTCTGTGCTGGCAGCTTTCGTGTGGGCGCAATCACTGGACGTTTCCAATTTGGCAGCCGCGCTCTGCGAGAGAGAGATACACAGTGTTGCCCCTTTACGAACCAAAGCTTTTGGGGAAAGCGAATGTCTGTGTGGCAGCGAATGCAGTTCCAAGGGACAGTGAAAACCAGCTACAGCATTCCGTGCTGGCAGCTTCCGTGTGGGCGCAATCGCTGGACGTTTCCAATTTGGCAGCCGGGCTCTGCGAGAGAGAGATACACAGTGTTGCCCCTTTACGAACCAAAGCTTTTGGGGAAAGCGAATGTCTGTGTGGCAGCGAATGCAGTTCCAAGGGACAGTGAAAACCAGCTACAGCATTCCGTGCTGGCAGCTTTCGTGTGGGCGCAATCGCTGGACGTTTCCAATTTGGCAGCCGGGCTCTGCGAGAGCGAGATACACAGTGTTGCCCCTTTACGAACCAAAGCTTTTGGGGAAAGCGAATGTCTGTGTGGCAGCGAATGCAGTTCCAAGGGACAGTGAAAACTAGCTACAGCATTCCGTGCTGGCAGCTTTCGTGTGGGCGCAATCGCTGGACGTTTCCAATTTGGCAGCCGGGCTCTGCGAGAGCGAGATACACAGTGTTGCCCCTTTACGAACCCAAGCTTTTGGGGAAAGCGAATGTCTGTGTGGCAGCGAATGCAGTTCCAAGGGACAGTGAAAACCAGCTACAGCATTCCGTGCTGGCAGCTTTCGTGTGGGCGCAATCGCTGGACGTTTCCAATTTGGCAGCCGGGCTCTGCGAGAGAGAGATACACAGTGTTGCCCCTTTACGAACCAAAGCTTTTGGGGAAAGCGAATGTCTGTGTGGCAGCGAATGCAGTTCCAAGGGACAGTGAAAACCAGCTACAGCATTCCGTGCTGGCAGCTTCCGTGTGGGCGCAATCGCTGGACGTTTCCAATTTGGCAGCCGGGCTCTGCGAGAGCGAGACACAGAGTGTTGCCCCTTTACGAACCCAAACTTTTGGGGAAAGCGAATGTCTGTGTGGCAGCGAATGCAGTTCCAAGGGACAGTGAAAACCAGCTACAGCATTCCGTGCTGGCAGCTTCCGTGTGGGCGCAATCGCTGGACGTTTCCAATTTGGCAGCCGGGCTCTGCGAGAGCGAGATACACAGTGTTGCCCCTTTATGAACCAAAGCTTTTGGGGAAAGCGAATGTCTGTGTGGCAGCGGGGAAAGCGAATGTCTGTGTGGCAGCGAATGCAATTCCAAGGGACAGTGAAAACCAGCTACAGCATTCCGTGCTGGCAGCTTTCGTGTGGGCGCAATCGCTGGACGTTTCCAATTTGGCAGCCGGGCTCTGCGAGAGAGAGATACACAGTGTTGCCCCTTTACGAACCAAAGCTTTTGGGGAAAGCGAATGTCTGTGTGGCAGCAAATGCAGTTCCAAGGGACAGTGAAAACCAGCTACAGCATTCCGTGCTGGCAGCTTTCGTGTGGGCGCAATCGCTGGACGTTTCCAATTTGGCAGCCGGGCTCTGCGAGAGAGAGATACACAGTGTTGCCCCTTTACGAACCAAAGCTTTTGGGGAAAGCGAATGTCTGTGTGGCAGCGAATGCAGTTCCAAGGGACAGTGAAAACCAGCTACAGCATTCCGTGCTGGCAGCTTTCGTGTGGGCGCAATCGCTGGACGTTTCCAATTTGGCAGCCGGGCTCTGCGAGAGAGAGATACACAGTGTTGCCCCTTTACGAACCAAAGCTTTTGGGGAAAGCGGATGTCTGTGTGGCAGCGAATGCAGTTCCAAGGGACAGTGAAAACCAGCTACAGCTTTCAGTGCTGGCAGCTTTCGTGTGGGCGCAATCGCTGGACGTTTCGAATTTGGCAGCCGGGCTCTGCGAGAGAGAGATACACAGTGTTGCCCCTTTACGAACCAAAGCTTTTGGGGAAAGCGAATGTCTGTGTGGCAGCGAATGCAGTTCCAAGGGACAGTGAAAACCAGCTACAGCATTCCGTGCTGGCAGCTTCCGTGTGGGCGCAATCGCTGGACGTTTCCAATTTGGCAGCCGGGCTCTGCGAGAGAGAGATACACAGTGTTGCCCCTTTACGAACCAAAGCTTTTGGGGAAAGCGAATGTCTGTGTGGCAGCGAATGCAGTTCCAAGGGACAGTGAAAACCAGCTACAGCATTCCGTGCTGGCAGCTTTCGTGTGGGCGCAATCGCTGGACGTTTCCAATTTGGCAGCCGGGCTCTGCGAGAGAGAGATACACAGTGTTGCCCCTTTACGAACCAAAGCTTTTGGGGAAAGCGAATGTCTGTGTGGCAGCGAATGCAGTTCCAAGGGACAGTGAAAACCAGCTACAGCATTCCGTGCTGGCAGCTTTCGTGTGGGCGCAATCGCTGGACGTTTCGAATTTGGCAGCCGGGCTCTGCGAGAGAGAGATACACAGTGTTGCCCCGTTACGAACCAAAGCTTTTGGGGAAAGCGAATGTCTGTGTGGCAGCGAATGCAGTTCCAAGGGACAGTGAAAACCAGCTACAGCATTCCGTGCTGGCAGCTTTCGTGTGGGTTCAATCGCTAGACGTTTCGAATTTGGCAGCCGGGCTCTGCGAGAGAGAGATACACAGTGTTGCCCCTTTACGAACCAAAGCTTTTGGGGAAAGCGAATGTCTGTGTGGCAGCGAATGCAGTTCCAAGGGACAGTGAAAACCAGCTACAGCATTCCGTGCTGGCAGCTTTCGTGTGGGCGCAATCGCTGGACGTTTCCAATTTGGCAGCCGGGCTCTGCGAGAGAGAGATACACAGTGTTGCCCCTTTACGAACCCAAGCTTTTGGGGAAAGCGAATGTCTGTGTGGCAGCGAATGCAGTTCCAAGGGACAGTGAAAACCAGCTACAGCATTCTGTGCTGGCAGCTTTCGTGTGGGCGCAATCGCTGGACGTTTCGAATTTGGCAGCCGGGCTCTGCGAGAGAGAGATACACAGTGTTGCCCCTTTACGAACCCAAGCTTTTGGGGAAAGCGAATGTCTGTGTGGCAGCGAATGCAGTTCCAAGGGACAGTGAAAACCAGCTACAGCATTCCGTGCTGGCAGCTTTCGTGTGGGCGCAATCGCTGGACGTTTCCAATTTGGCAGCCGGGCTCTGCGAGAGAGAGATACATAGTGTTGCCCCTTTACGAACCAAAGCTTTTGGGGAAAGCGAATGTCTGTGTGGCAGCGAATGCAGTTCGAAGGGACAGTGAAAACCAGCTACAGCATTCCGTGCTGGCAGCTTCCGTGTGGGCGCAATCGCTGGACGTTTCCAATTTGGCAGCCGGGCTCTGCGAGAGAGAGATACACAGTGTTGCCCCTTTACGAACCAAAGCTTTTGGGGAAAGCGAATGTCTGTGTGGCAGCGAATGCAGTTCCAAGGGACAGTGAAAACCAGCTACAGCATTCCGTGCTGGCAGCTTCCGTGTGGGCGCAATCGCTGGACGTTTCCAATTTGGCAGCCGGGCTCTGCGAGAGAGAGATACACAGTGTTGCCCCTTTACGAACCCAAGCTTTTGGGGAAAGCGAATGTCTGTGTGGCAGCGAATGCAGTTCCAAGGGACAGTGAAAACCAGCTACAGCATTCTGTGCTGGCAGCTTTCGTGTGGGCGCAATCACTGGACGTTTCCAATTTGGCAGCCGCGCTCTGCGAGAGAGAGATACACAGTGTTGCCCCTTTACGAACCAAAGCTTTTGGGGAAAGCGAATGTCTGTGTGGCAGCGAATGCAGTTCCAAGGGACAGTGAAAACCAGCTACAGCATTCCGTGCTGGCAGCTTCCGTGTGGGCGCAATCGCTGGACGTTTCCAATTTGGCAGCCGGGCTCTGCGAGAGAGAGATACACAGTGTTGCCCCTTTACGAACCAAAGCTTTTGGGGAAAGCGAATGTCTGTGTGGCAGCGAATGCAGTTCCAAGGGACAGTGAAAACCAGCTACAGCATTCCGTGCTGGCAGCTTTCGTGTGGGCGCAATCGCTGGACGTTTCCAATTTGGCAGCCGGGCTCTGCGAGAGAGAGATACACAGTGTTGCCCCTTTACGAACCAAAGCTTTTGGGGAAAGCGAATGTCTGTGTGGCAGCGAATGCAGTTCCAAGGGACAGTGAAAACTAGCTACAGCATTCCGTGCTGGCAGCTTTCGTGTGGGCGCAATCGCTGGACGTTTCCAATTTGGCAGCCGGGCTCTGCGAGAGCGAGATACACAGTGTTGCCCCTTTACGAACCCAAGCTTTTGGGGAAAGCGAATGTCTGTGTGGCAGCGAATGCAGTTCCAAGGGACAGTGAAAACCAGCTACAGCATTCTGTGCTGGCAGCTTTCGTGTGGGCGCAATCACTGGACGTTTCCAATTTGGCAGCCGCGCTCTGCGAGAGAGAGATACACAGTGTTGCCCCTTTACGAACCAAAGCTTTTGGGGAAAGCGAATGTCTGTGTGGCAGCGAATGCAGTTCCAAGGGACAGTGAAAACCAGCTACAGCATTCCGTGCTGGCAGCTTCCGTGTGGGCGCAATCGCTGGACGTTTCCAATTTGGCAGCCGGGCTCTGCGAGAGAGAGATACACAGTGTTGCCCCTTTACGAACCAAAGCTTTTGGGGAAAGCGAATGTCTGTGTGGCAGCGAATGCAGTTCCAAGGGACAGTGAAAACCAGCTACAGCATTCCGTGCTGGCAGCTTTCGTGTGGGCGCAATCGCTGGACGTTTCCAATTTGGCAGCCGGGCTCTGCGAGAGAGAGATACACAGTGTTGCCCCTTTACGAACCAAAGCTTTTGGGGAAAGCGAATGTCTGTGTGGCAGCGAATGCAGTTCCAAGGGACAGTGAAAACTAGCTACAGCATTCCGTGCTGGCAGCTTTCGTGTGGGCGCAATCGCTGGACGTTTCCAATTTGGCAGCCGGGCTCTGCGAGAGCGAGATACACAGTGTTGCCCCTTTACGAACCCAAGCTTTTGGGGAAAGCGAATGTCTGTGTGGCAGCGAATGCAGTTCCAAGGGACAGTGAAAACCAGCTACAGCATTCCGTGCTGGCAGCTTTCGTGTGGGCGCAATCGCTGGACGTTTCCAATTTGGCAGCCGGGCTCTGCGAGAGAGAGATACACAGTGTTGCCCCTTTACGAACCAAAGCTTTTGGGGAAAGCGAATGTCTGTGTGGCAGCGAATGCAGTTCCAAGGGACAGTGAAAACCAGCTACAGCATTCTGTGCTGGCAGCTTTCGTGTGGGCGCAATCGCTGGACGTTTCCAATTTGGCAGCCGGGCTCTGCGAGAGAGAGATACACAGTGTTGCCCCTTTACCAAGCAAAGCTTTTGGGGAAAGCGAATGTCTGTGTGGCAGCGAATGCAGTTCCAAGGGACAGTGAAAACCAGCTACAGCATTCTGTGCTGGCAGCTTTCGTGTGGGCGCAATCGCTGGACGTTTCCAATTTGGCAGCCGGGCTCTGCGAGAGAGAGATACACAGTGTTGCCCCTTTACGAACCAAAGCTTTTGGGGAAAGCGAATGTCTGTGTGGCAGCGAATGCAGTTCCAAGGGACAGTGAAAACCAGCTACAGCATTCCGTGCTGGCAGCTTCCGTGTGGGCGCAATCGCTGGACGTTTCCAATTTGGCCGCCGGGCTCTGCGAGAGCGAGACACAGAGTGTTGCCCCTTTACGAACCCAAACTTTTGGGGAAAGCGAATGTCTGTGTGGCAGCGAATGCAGTTCCAAGGGACAGTGAAAACCAGCTACAGCATTCCGTGCTGGCAGCTTCCGTGTGGGCGCAATCGCTGGACGTTTCCAATTTGGCAGCCGGGCTCTGCGAGAGAGAGATACACAGTGTTGCCCCTTTACCAAGCAAAGCTTTTGGGGAAAGCGAATGTCTGTGTGGCAGCGAATGCAGTTCCAAGGGACAGTGAAAACCAGCTACAGCATTCTGTGCTGGCAGCTTTCGTGTGGGCGCAATCGCTGGACGTTTCCAATTTGGCAGCCGGGCTCTGCGAGAGAGAGATACACAGTGTTGCCCCTTTACGAACCAAAGCTTTTGGGGAAAGCGAATGTCTGTGTGGCAGCGAATGCAGTTCCAAGGGACAGTGAAAACCAGCTACAGCATTCCGTGCTGGCAGCTTCCGTGTGGGCGCAATCGCTGGACGTTTCCAATTTGGCCGCCGGGCTCTGCGAGAGCGAGACACAGAGTGTTGCCCCTTTACGAACCCAAACTTTTGGGGAAAGCGAATGTCTGTGTGGCAGCGAATGCAGTTCCAAGGGACAGTGAAAACCAGCTACAGCATTCCGTGCTGGCAGCTTCCGTGTGGGCGCAATCGCTGGACGTTTCCAATTTGGCAGCCGGGCTCTGCGAGAGAGAGATACACAGTGTTGCCCCTTTACGAACCAAAGCTTTTGGGGAAAGCGAATGTCTGTGTGGCAGCGAATGCAGTTCCAAGGGACAGTGAAAACCAGCTACAGCATTCCGTGCTGGCAGCTTCCGTGTGGGCGCAATCGCTGGACGTTTCCAATTTGGCAGCCGGGCTCTGCGAGAGAGAGATACACAGTGTTGCCCCTTTACGAACCAAAGCTTTTGGGGAAAGCGAATGTCTGTGTGGCAGCGAATGCAGTTCCAAGGGACAGTGAAAACCAGCTACAGCATTCTGTGCTGGCAGCTTTCGTGTGGGCGCAATCACTGGACGTTTCCAATTTGGCAGCCGCGCTCTGCGAGAGAGAGATACACAGTGTTGCCCCTTTACGAACCAAAGCTTTTGGGGAAAGCGAATGTCTGTGTGGCAGCGAATGCAGTTCCAAGGGACAGTGAAAACCAGCTACAGCATTCCGTGCTGGCAGCTTCCGTGTGGGCGCAATCGCTGGACGTTTCCAATTTGGCAGCCGGGCTCTGCGAGAGAGAGATACACAGTGTTGCCCCTTTACGAACCAAAGCTTTTGGGGAAAGCGAATGTCTGTGTGGCAGCGAATGCAGTTCCAAGGGACAGTGAAAACCAGCTACAGCATTCCGTGCTGGCAGCTTTCGTGTGGGCGCAATCGCTGGACGTTTCCAATTTGGCAGCCGGGCTCTGCGAGAGAGAGATACACAGTGTTGCCCCTTTACGAACCAAAGCTTTTGGGGAAAGCGAATGTCTGTGTGGCAGCGAATGCAGTTCCAAGGGACAGTGAAAACTAGCTACAGCATTCCGTGCTGGCAGCTTTCGTGTGGGCGCAATCGCTGGACGTTTCCAATTTGGCAGCCGGGCTCTGCGAGAGCGAGATACACAGTGTTGCCCCTTTACGAACCCAAGCTTTTGGGGAAAGCGAATGTCTGTGTGGCAGCGAATGCAGTTCCAAGGGACAGTGAAAACCAGCTACAGCATTCCGTGCTGGCAGCTTTCGTGTGGGCGCAATCGCTGGACGTTTCCAATTTGGCAGCCGGGCTCTGCGAGAGAGAGATACACAGTGTTGCCCCTTTACGAACCAAAGCTTTCAGGGAAAGCGAATGTCTGTGTGGCAGCGAATGCAGTTCCAAGGGACAGTGAAAACCAGCTACAGCATTCTGTGCTGGCAGCTTTCGTGTGGGCGCAATCACTGGACGTTTCCAATTTGGCAGCCGCGCTCTGCGAGAGAGAGATACACAGTGTTGCCCCTTTACGAACCAAAGCTTTTGGGGAAAGCGAATGTCTGTGTGGCAGCGAATGCAGTTCCAAGGGACAGTGAAAACCAGCTACAGCATTCCGTGCTGGCAGCTTCCGTGTGGGCGCAATCGCTGGACGTTTCCAATTTGGCAGCCGGGCTCTGCGAGAGAGAGATACACAGTGTTGCCCCTTTACGAACCAAAGCTTTTGGGGAAAGCGAATGTCTGTGTGGCAGCGAATGCAGTTCCAAGGGACAGTGAAAACCAGCTACAGCATTCCGTGCTGGCAGCTTTCGTGTGGGCGCAATCGCTGGACGTTTCCAATTTGGCAGCCGGGCTCTGCGAGAGAGAGATACACAGTGTTGCCCCTTTACGAACCAAAGCTTTTGGGGAAAGCGAATGTCTGTGTGGCAGCGAATGCAGTTCCAAGGGACAGTGAAAACTAGCTACAGCATTCCGTGCTGGCAGCTTTCGTGTGGGCGCAATCGCTGGACGTTTCCAATTTGGCAGCCGGGCTCTGCGAGAGCGAGATACACAGTGTTGCCCCTTTACGAACCCAAGCTTTTGGGGAAAGCGAATGTCTGTGTGGCAGCGAATGCAGTTCCAAGGGACAGTGAAAACCAGCTACAGCATTCCGTGCTGGCAGCTTTCGTGTGGGCGCAATCGCTGGACGTTTCCAATTTGGCAGCCGGGCTCTGCGAGAGAGAGATACACAGTGTTGCCCCTTTACGAACCAAAGCTTTTGGGGAAAGCGAATGTCTGTGTGGCAGCGAATGCAGTTCCAAGGGACAGTGAAAACCAGCTACAGCATTCTGTGCTGGCAGCTTTCGTGTGGGCGCAATCGCTGGAAGTTTCCAATTTGGCAGCCGGGCTCTGCGAGAGAGAGATACACAGTGTTGCCCCTTTACCAAGCAAAGCTTTTGGGGAAAGCGAATGTCTGTGTGGCAGCGAATGCAGTTCCAAGGGACAGTGAAAACCAGCTACAGCATTCTGTGCTGGCAGCTTTCGTGTGGGCGCAATCGCTGGACGTTTCCAATTTGGCAGCCGGGCTCTGCGAGAGAGAGATACACAGTGTTGCCCCTTTACGAACCAAAGCTTTTGGGGAAAGCGAATGTCTGTGTGGCAGCGAATGCAGTTCCAAGGGACAGTGAAAACCAGCTACAGCATTCCGTGCTGGCAGCTTCCGTGTGGGCGCAATCGCTGGACGTTTCCAATTTGGCCGCCGGGCTCTGCGAGAGCGAGACACAGAGTGTTGCCCCTTTACGAACCCAAACTTTTGGGGAAAGCGAATGTCTGTGTGGCAGCGAATGCAGTTCCAAGGGACAGTGAAAACCAGCTACAGCATTCCGTGCTGGCAGCTTCCGTGTGGGCGCAATCGCTGGACGTTTCCAATTTGGCAGCCGGGCTCTGCGAGAGAGAGATACACAGTGTTGCCCCTTTACGAACCAAAGCTTTTGGGGAAAGCGAATGTCTGTGTGGCAGCGAATGCAGTTCCAAGGGACAGTGAAAACCAGCTACAGCATTCCGTGCTGGCAGCTTTCGTGTGGGCGCAATCGCTGGACGTTTCCAATTTGGCAGCCGGGCTCTGCGAGAGAGAGATACACAGTGTTGCCCCTTTACGAACCAAAGCTTTTGGGGAAAGCGAATGTCTGTGTGGCAGCGAATGCAGTTCCAAGGGACAGTGAAAACCAGCTACAGCATTCTGTGCTGGCAGCTTTCGTGTGGGCGCAATCGCTGGACGTTTCCAATTTGGCAGCCGGGCTCTGCGAGAGAGAGATACACAGTGTTGCCCCTTTACGAACCAAAGCTTTTGGGGAAAGCGAATGTCTGTGTGGCAGCGAATGCAGTTCCAAGGGACAGTGAAAACCAGCTACAGCATTCCGTGCTGGCAGCTTCCGTGTGGGCGCAATCGCTGGACGTTTCCAATTTGGCAGCCGGGCTCTGCGAGAGCGAGATACAGAGTGTTGCCCCTTTACGAACCCAAACTTTTGGGGAAAGCGA